>NC_090248.1:26606034-26633534 GCF_037325665.1 Littorina saxatilis | reverse complement strand
ATCATGTCACTGTTGTCCCATTTGCGCTGTTTCGGAAATGAGCTGCACCTCGTCTGTCTGTTTATAGCAACACACACTGTCTGTCACGTACACTCCATGCAAGTCTCTCCGTCTCTCCCTCGCTCTGCCTTAGTGTCTGTGTGTGTATCTGTCTCTCTCTCAATCTCTTTATCTCTCTTCGTCTCTCTCTCGATCGCATGCGCTCTCTCTCTCTCTCGAGTCATTTTCTTTCACCCGGTGTTCATTTATCTGTTTCTCCGTCTCGAGTCACTCTCTGTCTATCTGTCTGTTTGTCAGTCTGTCTGTCTGTCTCTCTCTCTCTTTCTCTGTCTGTCTCTCTCTCTGTTTGTGTATCTTTGTCTGTGTCTCCCTCTGAGTCTCTCCGCCTCTGTCTTTCTATGTCTGTCTCTGTCTCTGTCTCTCTGTCTCTGTCTCTCTCACTCTCTCTCAGTCTCTCTCTCATCCGACTCCTGGCACACAGGTACGGGTCAAAGCAGAGGTGTCAGTCTTGTGTTAACTTGAGTGCACGTGTACCCAGCAGGAGGGGGGTGATTCGGGTCAGAAGTGGGGTAAGCACTTTGGTCTTCAGTCTTTGGGTTCTTGCTTTCAGTGGAGAAGATGCCAACATGAAATTGCACTATGCTCTACTATTTATTGTCCTTGTCTATCGGACACGAAGAAGGGAAGCTACAATCGCCCCAGGCCATATACATACTCTTTGTTTCCTGAGCCTGGACCATTGAGACGGTTACCTCATAGATCTGTTCAATTCTTCAGTTTGTCGGTGTCAAAAGTTATACCCCCATTCCACACAACCGTTCTTGGTCCCGTTCCCGTACCAACCAAGGACAGCTGCCACAACAATGGAACGCTGCGCAAACGGCCGTTTTTGGCATCTTTCAACAGCGTCTGACCATAGTGTCAGCCGTCCTTCGGTACGGGAACGGGACCTAGAACGGATGTGTGGAATGTGGGTATGACAACTCAATGTGTCAGAGCGCTACCGTTGCGTTATCGTTGTTTTAAGTTCCTTTAACGATCCAAGCGTTCCGTTACCGATGGGTTGAGGTTCCATTACCGTTCATTCTGATCGGGAGGGGAACGGCTAAAAATTTGAACATGCAGCCCAAACTCAACCGTCCCTACCGACCCTACCGTTCAAAGCAGTTCCGTTAACGATCATTTACGTTCCAATGCGGTTCTCTCCCGATCCCTCCCGTGCCCGCACCGTTCCTTGGTCGGTACAGGAACGGGACCTAGAACGGTTGTGTGGAATGGGGGTATAAGACTCGACCACTTGGCTTATGGTGGAGACAGCTGGAAGATCTCTGGATATAATTAAAGAGGAGTAGTCTTCCTTTTAGAAAATGTGTACTCTGCCTTGCAGATTAGAAGTTTGTGCTGTCGGGGCTGGGTAAAGGGAGTGGAGCGGAAGGGGGGGTGGTTGGGTAAGAGAGGGGTAAGCGAGACGAAAGAGGAAACTGAACAGGGAAAAGTCACTGCCTGAAGCATTCAATATAGCCACACAAAAAAGAAATGACGACATGCAGGTTTTCAATTCATATTTTTGCAAAGTATCTGCACAAGCTTGTGTGCCTCTGTGAGTGTGTTCGTGGCTGCTTTCATGGAGTGCCTGTATCCTCAGGAATTTGAGGATTTCTTTTATCTCTCTTTTTCTGACACCGTTGATTTAACGTCATTTTAAACAGGACAGTTTTTTTCCCTTTCAGTTATAAGTTGTAGTAGTTTGACCTTATTGTTTTAGGACAAGTAGAGCTCGTTCACCAGTAGCAAAGACTCACTCAGTCCGTCAGTGTGTTTGAGTGTTTGTGATGGGGGGGGGGGGGGGGGGCTCTCCCGTGACCGGCCACCTGCAATGTACGGACAGGTTTGCACTGGCCCTTGGGTGACTTGGGTGTCCGTTCATGAGAGGGACTGCTGTAGCAGTAAAACTAGTGTGATACATAAATAATCAATTTATCCACTTGACTATATTCACAACAGGGACCTATCACTCTTCTTTGCATGTTTTTATGCCTACGATTTTTCAAATACTCTGCAACACATGTAACCCAAATACATGTGCCCGTACAATACCGCTTCTTTTATGAAAACATTGCTTCGGCCATGTTGATTTTAATCAACCAATTTTCTTGTGAAACATTTGCCTGCATGTAGGCCTACACTATTCTGATGCTTAAATCAAATGTGGTCTTGTAATTTTGCAGCAGGGCGAAAGTATCATGCCGCACAGTACTGATAATGCACTAAGCGGACGTTTCGTGTCAAAAGAAAGCAGGCTTAGTAGAACGGTGCCCAGATTATAAAAATCAATTGGAGAAAAAAAACCCAGCAATAAGTATATCTCTAACTCTCTGAAACAGTGCATCCATTTCTGTCACACTCACAGGCAAGAGAAATCAGAGTTCGAGGAGCTGCACTGTAAGTTGTAACCGATTCTTTTAATAAAGTCTGGTTTGGTGCCATCTTCAGTATCTCTCCTGTGGTAACTGGTATCATGATCATCATATTTGTGACCCTCCACCTCGAAATGAGTCGCATGTTACCTCGCACGGTTCTGCGCTAGGCTTGATATAAGTCCTTCTTCTTCTTCTGCGTTCGTGGGCTGAAACTCCCACGTACACTCGTGTTTTTTGCACGAGTGGAATTTTACGTGTATGACCGTTTTTTACCCCGCCATTTAGGCAGCCATACGCCGTTTTCGGAGGAAGCATGCTGGGTATTTTCGTGTTTCTATAACCCACCGAACTCTGACATGGACTCGTTACAGGATCTTTTTCGTGCGCACTTGGTCTTGTGCTTGCGTGTACACACGGGGGTGTTCGGACACCGAGGAGAGTCTGCACACAAAGTTGACTCTTGAGAAATAAATCTCTCGCCGAACGTGGGGACGAACTCACGCTGACAGCGGCCAACTGGATACAAATCCAGCGCGCTACCGACTGAGCTACATCCCCGCCCGATAACCAATAGGCTAATGCCAAATACAACAGCACCAGCTGCAGGCCCCAGAGAGGACTTGGAGAGGACAGCACGTTTCACCCTGCAGTCCGGACTGACGATCTAACAGCGAACGACAAGAAGAAGAAGATACAAGTCCGGAGAGTGTATGGTAATAGTGTGAGGGTCACCTTAGTCACAGGCTTATAACTCAAACAGTTTTCGCTCTTTTCTAAAACGGGTTTCACCACTGGATAGAGCATAAAAAACTCTTTAGGATAATGTAAAAATATGAAAATCATGCAAAGGTGACATGCGACTCATTCCGTGGTGGAGGGTCACATTTGTGCTACCTGCGGTTGAAGACACTATACGAGCAAGCATGATATTGATAATCTTACCTTCTTCTTCTTCTTCTTCTTCTGCGTTCGTGGGCTGAAACTCCCACGTACACTCGTGTTTTTTGCACGAGTGGAATTTTACGTGTATGACCGTTTTTTACCCCGCCATTTAGGCAGCCATACGCCGTTTTCGGAGGAAGCATGCTGGGTATTTTCGTGTTTCTATAACCCACCGAACTCTGACATGGACTCGTTACAGGATCTTTTTCGTGCGCACTTGGTCTCAGTTGTGCTTGCGTGTACACACGGGGGTGTTCGGACACCGAGGAGAGTCTGCACACAAAGTTGACTCTGAGAAATAAATCTCTCGCCAAACGTGGGGACGAACTCACGCTGACAGCGGCCAACTGGATACAAATCCAGCGCGCTACCGACTGAGCTACATCCCCGCCCGATAACCAATAGGCTAATGCCAAATACAACAGCACCAGCTGCAGGCCCCAGAGAGGACTTGGAGAGGACAGCACGTTTCGCCCTGCAGTCCGGACTGACGATCTAACAGCGAACGACAAGAAGAAGAAGATACAAGTCCGGAGAGTGTATGGTAATAGTGTGAGGGTCACCTTAGTCACAGGCTTATAACTCAAACAGTTTTCGCTCTTTTCTAAAACGGGTTTCACCACTGGATAGAGCATAAAAAACTCTTTAGGATAATGTAAAAATATGAAAATCATGCAAAGGTGACATGCGACTCATTCCGTGGTGGAGGGTCACATTTGTGCTACCTGCGGTTGAAGACACTATACGAGCAAGCATGATATTGATAATCTTACCTTCTTCTTCTTCTTCTTCTTCTGCGTTCGTGGGCTGAAACTCCCACGTACACTCGTGTTTTTTGCACGAGTGGAATTTTACGTGTATGACCGTTTTTTACCCCGCCATTTAGGCAGCCATACGCCGTTTTCGGAGGAAGCATGCTGGGTATTTTCGTGTTTCTATAACCCACCGAACTCTGACATGGACTCGTTACAGGATCTTTTTCGTGCGCACTTGGTCTCAGTTGTGCTTGCGTGTACACACGGGGGTGTTCGGACACCGAGGAGAGTCTGCACACAAAGTTGACTCTGAGAAATAAATCTCTCGCCGAACGTGGGGACGAACTCACGCTGACAGCGGCCAACTGGATACAAATCCAGCGCGCTACCGACTGAGCTACATCCCCGCCCGATAACCAATACTGAATGCCAAATACAACAGCACCAGCTGCAGGCTGTCGAGCCATGGTTTCACGATAATTTACCCGAGGGCTTTTTTGTTTTAATGCGGACACGGGACAGGGTGATTCCTCACTGGAACAGTCTGCCAGAAACAGTTGTGACAGCACCATCAGTGAACAGTTTCAAAGGAAGGCTGGGCAATTTCTGGGCAGACAGACCAGAGAAATTCTCGCCAACGTGCTACCAATAACCGCCCGCGCATGCCACCAACAAAAGTGTTATTGGAGTACTATTCGACAGGATCGATGAACAGGCCTAAGGCCTTAAACATCGCAAGTTCAAGTTCAAGTTCAAGTTCAGACAGGCTGAACTAACTCACCTTGAATTTGTGCTCACCACATCGGATGACGGCATCACAGAAGAAGCCTCCTTGGCGAAGTTCGTCCAGAACCTTGTACACCCGGCGTTGGAGCGCGGCATTCTGCTCATTCACGTTCTTGATCTTCAGCGACGAACGACTCTGACTCTCAGTCGGACCTGGCAGGCAGCTTGGAATAGGTTGTTCGACCTCCATCACGAGTTTTTAGGCCTGACTTTTTGTCGTCTTCCAAGATTTCAGAGGTGTGGATGATCTACGCTGCTGCATTCTTTGAAGGACGAGGAATATTACAACAGCATAAAGTCGTCGCTGAGAACGTCATTCTCATCATGTTTGGGTTCTGTGTTTTTTTTAGACATGAGCACGGAAGGAAGTGTATGATGACGTGTTTATCTGTGAGTGACGCGTTCCTGAGACGTGCGAAAGGTGAATGACGTCATAGATATGGTATCCCTGCGTGCTGGTGTGCGTGTGTGCGTGCGTGCGTGCATGTGTGTGTGTGAGAGAGAGAGAGAGAGAGAGAGAGAGAGAGAGAGAGAGAGAGAGAGAGAGAGAGAGAGAGAGAGCGAGCATGTGCAAGTGTGTTTGTGCGTCTGTGAGGCAATTGAAGCTAAACCATAAGCAAGCACACACACACACACAAATCCATCAAAAACATACATGTACAAGAATGAATATGTGGTGTGTGTGTGTGTGTGTGTGTGTGTGTGTGTGTGAGTGTGAGTGAGTGCATGCTCCTTTGTGCATGACATAACAGGAATGAATAGAGTGTGTATGTAACTGTTGTTGGCTTGGGTGTTGCACGCAGAACAACCAGACAATCAGAAATCACAAAGGGTAATCACAGTTTTTGTTTCGGTTACTTGTTTTCCTTTACATTAATGGATGGGTAGGGGAAGGGCCCCTAATATGGACCACTTTTTGTTTATTGCTGATAACTAGCTTGTTTTCTTGCGAAGAAGTTTCAGTTTGTGGTTGGTAGTCCTTCTCTCTTAGTTTAACAGTTAGGCCTAATTAGGGTGAAATAGCTTTGATAGACCTTCAGCAAAAATTAAATACAGAAAAAATCACAAATGGTCCATATTAGGAGCCTGGGCGCCCAATATGGACCAGTGAAGCGGCCTTCACGAATCAATGTAAAAAGCCCCCGACCTATACTTCAAAATAACATGATACAACATAGTGTGCAAGTCAGACTAATTTAAATATGCTTTAGATTTAGCTGCTTCGGTTTGATGAGAGCATTATTTGAAGCACACCAGGAAACTGAAGAAGCTTATCAAAAACAGAGTGAAAATAAATAAATGAAATTATCAACTTCCAAAAAAAACAACACTATTTGTTATATTTTTTTGAAATCTCGAGGGCTAGTTATAGATTATTTTCAGCAAGCTTCTTTATGAATAAATTGAAATTGCCTTTAGTTTTTATTTTCTTCGATTTGTTGACGCTGGTCCATATTAGGGGACTCACACATTGAGGTTTTGCTATTATTTTTTGTTTGCAGTAGAACCTCGGGGTACACACTGTTAAAATGTAACAAATACTGTCTTAGCTGTCATATATAGCCATTTTTGTGTTATGAAAGCTCTGGCTGTGGACAAAAACGAGTCCGTTTTAGGCGGCAAATTTAGAGTGAACGCTGCCAAAAGTGAAAAAAAGCAAAAAATCCTAACGGTTTTGAAGTTTGTGTTTCTGCAACTGTTTTGACATGCGCAACTTATCCAGAGAGGGTGAATAAAGCGAATGAAATTGTTTTGAGCGCTCTAGCGCCGTCAGAACAGGAGGTGGTCCATATTAGGAGCCGGTCCATATTAGGAGCCTTTCCCCTATATATTTCACATAGAAATGCAAACCTAAACATTTTTGTAGATTCAAAATGATCAGAATAGTTCAAATAATGTATGCATGCTCATACTTTGTTCGTTTAGTCATGTCAGAACCACAGGTATATTTCAACATACACCTGAGTGATTCCTCACTAGTTGTACAAATGTTCAAACACACGTAAAGGTGCATTAAGTTAAAGGTGTGGTCAAAAGAGCCATCAAAAGGCATCATATCGTAGGCACTACTGGAAGCTTTCTTAACATTTCTGTGTAACATAGGCAAGGCTATAGTCAAATGTTCTTTGAATCATCATTCCCCTTTCCTGGTACTTAAAGATGCCGCTGATGGTTACATTTGTATTGTTGTGATCGCTTTTTGACACACTCATAGCCTTGTAACCATTATCGTTTTCCAAAAAAATTCTCATCTGGGAGAGACTGAGGGAGGGTGAGAGAGGGAGAGAGAGATAGGGCAAGGGAGGGAGAAAAAGAGGTAAGAGAGAGATGACTTCTTACACTGATGTACAATATTGATACATGATTCTCTCCAAGATATTTGTGCTTACAATGATACCTGTGGTTTAAGACACTATACGAGCAAACATGATATTGATAATCTTACCAATAATACAAAATGCAGCAACAAGAATATACATCGACATGTACAAGCAGTTCAACTGGTCGTTATTTTTTTTTTAACATGTGTACATGTATCACTGACCACAAAAACAAACAAAAAACACACAAAAGAAACAAAACAGGACACAGGAATAAAATGACATAAACTGTATTCAGAAAGATTCACATTGCCATTATTAAATATTCTTTATTTCATTTTGTTTAAATCTCACCCAGTTACTGGCTAAAATCATCATTTAACAGCACACAAAAAGAATCTAGAGATGTTAACACCATGTTCATATTTCATTATCTAAATAAACAATAAAATTATCAAAGATTTGTATTAACAAAATGAAAAACACATATGGTGATTTGTTTGTTTGTTTATTTGTTGCTTAACGTCCAGCCGACTACGCAGAGCCATATCAGGACGAGGAAGGGGGGAATGGAGGGGGGCCACTTGTCAAGCGATTCCTGTTTACAAATGCACTAACCCATTACTTGTGTCCCAGCAGGCTTTAGTAAAACTAAATTAATACCTACTGGAAGATTACCAGTTTCCAGTATGTTAAAATAGGCTTAACCTATCTACTGCTGGACTTACATCAGAACACTAACAGATTAAACTATACATGAATCGCGAGACAAGCGGCAAGAGAAGAGATTTTTGGAGAAAATACAGGTGAATGAGCAAGAAGGCAGAAAAAAGAAAAGAATTCATGAAGAAAAAGAGAGCATGACAGGAAAGAGGAACCAAAAATCTACCTAACAGCAAACTAGAAAGCTCCTGCGGTTCCAAAAACAGGAGGGGCCTTTAATTTCATAACCGCAGTGCCCCACTGCGGGAACATATGGTGATATTATCTGTGAGAATTTACAAGTATAGTTTGACATCTGTACTGCAGTAGTTTTCCCAACATTGCTTTACATGCAAGCATGCACGCACACATGCAGACACACACACACACACACCATCACCTTGTCTCGGTCTACAGCAATACATTTAGTCAAAACTAAATCAGAATCAGAAGAATAAAAACCAAGAAAATGCAGTTTCTTGCTCAAAAGAAAACAACAATTCCTTACCTCAACTGGTTTTTAAAAATTTTTTTTTAGTGAACAACATCAAACAAATATCTAATTATCAAAATCTTTCTTTATTTGGTGTTTAACGTCGTTTTCAACCACGAAGGTTATATCGCGACGGGGAAAGGGGGGAGATGGGATAGAGCCACTTGTCAATTGTTTCTTGTTCACAAAAGCACTAATCAAAAATTTGCTCCAGGGGCTTGCAACAATATAGTACAATGTATTACCTTACTGGGAGAATGCAAGTTTCCAGTACAAAGGACTTAACATTTCTTACATACTGCTTGACTAAAATCTTTACAAAAATTGACTACATTCTATACAAGAAACACTTAACAAGGGTAAAAAGAGAAACAGAATCCGTTAGTCGCCTCTTACGACATGCTGGGGAGCATCGGGTAAATTCTTCCCCATAACCCGGGGGGGTAATTATCAAAATCAATAGCAAAAGAAACTTACTGCATGTGAAAGGGGCAATTTCTGAAGAAAGAGAAGATAAACTATGTTTACGGTTGGTGTTAAAAAAAAAAAAGGATGCATATATGCTAAATGCTGTTGCCATTCATTATAATTTGTTCTAAAAACATAACCTTCAAGGAACAAAACCAACTTTCATGCTGAATTTCACCCTCTCTGGTGAAGACTTTCTAGAACTGAGCATTTTCGCATTGTTTTGTTTTGTAAGAACAAAGATGCACAAATAACGACTACTGAGGACAATTCAGTGTACATTTTTAAAACACATAACAAAACCTGATTAAAATTCTGTGAAATCTGCAGTTTGAATCTTGCTACGATCAACAGTGTATCCCAAAACGATACACTAACCACTTCTACAATATTGTTTGCATAGTGTAAACTATTGCATTGCACTACATTGTATCAGCATGAAAGGATCTTAACTTTGTTCAATTTATTTATTTATTTATTTGGTGTTTAACGTCGTTTTCAACCACGAAGGTTATATCGCGACGGGGAAAGGGGGGAGATGGGATAGAGCCACTTGTCAATTGTTTCTTGTTCACAAAAGCACTAATCAAAAATTTGCTCCAGGGGCTTGCAGCGTAGTACAATGTATTACCTTACTGGGAGAATGCAAGTTTCCAGTACAAAGGACTTAACATTTCTTACATACTGCTTGACTAAAATCTTTACAAAAATTGACTATATTCTATACAAGAAACACTTAACAAGGGTAAAAAGAGAAACAGAATCTGTTAGTCGCCTCTTACGACATGCTGGAGAGCATCGGGTAAATTCTTCCCCCTAACCCGCGGGGGGTACTTTTTTCAATTTTGACAATTATAAAAGAACATCAATTTGATGAGACAAAGAAAAAGATAAAAAGATTTATAAAAAACAAACAATTATTTCACTGGGTGCTTTTTAAAATTTGTTTCTCATTAAATTCTTATACATGTACCACAAATTCATTGCATCCATAAATCGGTACCTGATCATAGACATATTTCTCTCTCTCTCTTGTCGACACACACATACACACATGTACTCACACACATGAGTGCACACACACCACACACATACACACAGTTATCTTTTTACACCATTTCAAAGTGCATCCTCAATAGTCCTAAACAATTGATGTTTACACAATTAATTATCTGCGCAACAATTTTCTAAAGATATTTACAGACACTAAAGGATGCTGGGAGTGACAGATTGAAAAGGACAAGAAAAAAGTAGGGTAAAACTTTCCCAGTTTTAGGATTTGGAGGGAGGGAATATAAAAGACAATTCCTTGAATGATGAGACTACACACCAGCAAACAACATCACAAAGAACACATTTGATCACATCACGCTTACAAATTACTGATACAAATTATTTTTGTCACATAAAAGAAAAAATTTAGTCAGAAATTAGAGAGAGAGAGAGAGAGAGAGAGAGAGAGAGAGAGAGAGAGAGAGAGAGAGAGAGAGAGAGAGAGAGAGAGAGAGAGAGAGAGAGAGAGAGAGAGAGAGAGAGAGAGAGAGAGAGAGAGTCTACAGGCATTTATGTAATTGTATACAATTTGTACATACAATGTATAAGAATTGGTCCTCAGAAGAACAAAAACACACAAGAAAACTGGTTACAGACACCCAGTGTACAAATCACAATATGCCTTATTTGCAGCAGCAACTAAAAATATAGTCTCGTAGACATTTTTGAACATGACAATAAAATTTGAACAATGCTTCTCCCTTGTAAAAGGTAAGCATACCACTGAAACTAAATGTCAACCTTGAACATATTCCTTTATCTAAATAACACAAAACAGAGAACATTATAATAAACCACTCCAGTAATACTAAATCAGTAAAATCAGTACATCATTTCTTCCTCTTTCATCTTAAATCAAACAAAAACACAGCTGAATAATGTTTTCCAGTAACTTCTGTTTGTTTGTTTGTTTGTTCGTTCATGGGCTGAAACTCCCACGGCTTTTACGAGTATGACCGTTTTTACCCCGCCATTTAGGCAGCCATACGCCACTTTCGGAGGAAGCATGCTGGGTATTTTTGTGTTTCTATAACCCACCGACCTCTGACATGGATTACAGGATCTTTTTCGTGCGCACTTGGTCTTGTGCTTGCGTGTACACACGGGGGTGTTCGGACACCGAGGAGAGTCTGCACACAAAGTTGACTCTGAGAAATAAATCTCTGGCCGAACGTGGGGACGAACTCACGCTGACAGCGGCCAACTGGATACAAATCCAGCGCGCTACCAACTGAGCTACATCCCCGCCCTTCCAGTAACTTCTAAATTTGTTTGTTTGTTTATTTGTTGCTTAACGTCCAGCCGACTACGCAGAGCCATATCAGGACGAGGAAGGGGGGGATGAAGGGGGCCACTTGTCAAGCGATTCCTGTTTACAAATGCACTAACCCATTACTTGTGTCCCAGCAGGCTTTAGTAAAACTAAATTAATACCTACTGGAAGATTACCAGTTTCCAGTATGTTAAAATAGGCTTAACCTATCTACTGCTGGACTTACATCAGAACACTAACAGATTAAACTATACATGAATCGCGAGACAAGCGGCAAGAGAAGAGAGTTTTGGAAACAATACAGGTGAATGAGCAAGAAGGCAGAAAAAAGAAAAGAATTCATGAAGAAAAAGAGAGCATGACAGGAAAGAGGAACCAAAAATCTACCTAACAGCAAACTAGAAAGCTCCTGCGGTTCCAAAAACAGGAGGGGCCTTTAATTTCATAACCGCAGTGCCCCACTGCGGGAAGTAACTTCTAAATCCTAATGGTAATTAATTAACTTTTTGCACCTTGATAAAGAAACAGTACAGAGCAAAAATACCACATCACCAACAGGAACTCTTCAAATTTGTTCTCGCATAATCTCTGACAAGTTTATTTTATTTATTTATTTATTTGGTGTTTAACGTCGTTTTCAACCACGAAGGTTATATCGCGACGGGGAAAGGGGGGGGAGATGGGATAGAGCCACTTGTTAATTGTTTCTTGTTCACAAAAGCACTAATCAAAAAATTGCTCCAGGGGCTTGCAACGTAGTACAATATATGACCTTACTGGGAGAATGCAAGTTTCCAGTACAAAGGACTTAACATTTCTTACATACTGCTTGACTAAAATCTTTACAAACATTGACTATATTCTATACAAGAAACACTTAACAAGGGTAAAAGGAGAAACAGAATCCGTTAGTTGCCTCTTACGACATGCTGGGGAGCATCGGGTAAATTCTTCCCCCTAACCCGCTGGGCTATCTCTGACAAGGAAAAGTGCAGACATACTAGAAAATAAATAGTCAAAAGAAGAAACAAATATCTTATCACACCCTTCAGCTTTACCTCAGAACTGGCACCCTCTCAGGTACATAATTTGCAACCGCATGAGGACCATATTTTACACATTACCACAAAGCGTTACACTAAATGCTCACGTAGTGGAAAGCAGTTATAGATCCAATCGACGCATAAATATCACCACAAAGCGTTACACTAACTGCAGAACATGCCTATTACATGTTTAGCCTTGCATACATAAAGTCAGGTCAGTTATAAATTTACACATGACGCCATATATTTTGAAAGTTAATTACCTTCCGAGATGCCCGGGGCTCCACCTATGTGAATACAGAAGGGCAACAGTGCTCTCTGTTTGTAAAGCCTCAACGAGACTCCCCTTACATATAAGAAACCAGTTTGGACAAATAATGCCAATAATAATTTGCATGACAATATTTACAGAAGCAGCACCAGAGTTATCCATTGACTAGACTATCAAATGGCGATAGAGATAGATCTTGTCATTCACTTGCTTATCCTTACTTAAGCCTTATGGATTCCTGAGGGAACAAAGGGCTGCAAAATGTAATTTCTATTTCTTTTTTATGAGCAGCTCTCCTGCTTGACCATTTCAAAATGAGAGAGAATTCAGTGTTTAACATAATCCGTTTTGATCTCGCTATAAACACAGAAATATATACTAAAGCAAACCGTAGTAAGATTTAATTTTCATCAATAAGTCTGAATGAATGTTGAATACCAGCTGTTGATATTTTTCATTTTAAAATTTTTTTTTATAAATAAGAAGTTTCAAAGTCCACCATTTCTTTGCTTTCCCCCTTTTTTTTTTGGGGGGGGGGGGGGGCTCAGCTGGTGGAATATACAGGGCTGATAAGTAGTCCTCCTATACTTGACAAGAGAAAAAACATGACAGGAGAAAAAACAAACATGTGGGGGAAAAAACAAGCTCAAACTAACGAACAAACAGTTCTACAAGCGTTTTACCCCCTGAAGTGTCACATTTTTCACAATACAAATTACAAACGCTGCACACATTACATAAGCAGCATCCTTCTAGTTTTGATTTTTGAGTGACTGGTTTTAGTCATATGTACGTTCATATTATGTATAATTCAGGGTTCAGTAACAAACAGTTCTACAAGCGTTTTACCCCCTGAAGTGTCACATTTTTCACAATACAAATTACAAACGCTGCACACATTACATAAGCAGCATCCTTCTAGTTTTGATTTTTGAGTGACTGGTTTTAGTCATATGTACGTTCATATTATGTATAATTCAGGGTTCGCACAGCATTTTGCCTCTGAAATTTAACAAGTTTTAAAGACCTTCAAGGACCCTCATTCCAAAAATAAAAATAAAACTAGCATTCTAACACAATATCTGCCATTCGTAAGTGTCAACACAAAATAAATATAAAAACGAGTTATACTGGCTCTCATAATTATCAACTTTCTCATCACATGGGATGAGTGCAAATTCGTTTTATACGAATAGTTGAGGTTTTTAAATCTCACATTTTTAACAGCTACCGTAACGTTTCACAAAGAAGGTTGTACATTCACACAAAAAATTGTATATTGAACAAAATTAATGATCAGTCACATAGCATTTTCTGCAAACTCAGGTCAGTTTTAAGAAACTATCAACTTTTTTTTACAATTTTTTAAAAACTGTTCAAGATTGTGCAAACCCTAATATTACTCACAGTTTTTTTTAAACATTAAAAGAACCATATACCATTCAAAAAGAATATCATCAAATTTATATAATGCAATAATTAAAATGCAAGCACATGCTCAGAAATGTTTTTCTGTTTTCTACAACTATATTTCAAATCATTCAAACATGATATAATTGCGAAAAACATAAAGTAACGCCTGTGATTTTTCATACTGTCTGACATTTTGCAAGAGTTTTATTGGTGGAGTTTTAAAAATATCATCTGACCCAAATTTAATACACGTAATACATTTTAGGATGATAACCACTGATCGATTATAAATAATATCAACAGAAAACAACCTGTGAACTACTTTTAACATAATAATAGGAACAAAGTTGCTCTACACCGTCTCAATCCCCAAAGCCACAGACAAAGTTATATGCGCATTAAAATAAAAGTAATATACTGCACATAGCAATTCCGGAATGCGAACCTCTTTGAAATTGTTATTTTCAAAACCTCACTACATGCCAAACTGTCTTGTCTGCAATCATGTTTTGTCCAAACGTACCTCAAAAAGTAACTTAAAGATGATCTCAAGAAACAATTTTGCCGCCTGATAGTGGTAAAACAATTAATCAAGAGTTCATGCAAATTGAAAGAACACAGGGTCATTAGGGGTCATGAAGTCTCACAACCGAATGAGAAAGTACAAATTTATCTTCAAAAATTAGTTTCAATAAAAGCCACAATTAAAAAATCAAGTCAACACACACAAAAATATAAATTTTGGCGTTTAAGCTTTACAGACTAACAGGATCAACTAAGGAACGTTTTGTGTGTTTATATACACAGGAGAACAAAATCCATCAAAACACCTTTAGGATAACAATGATCCATCAAAACATTTTGATGATCACAATCTAACAATACACATATCATAGATTCTTGTTCGGCAAAAAAAAAAAAGGCCAAATAGACGAACGCTGGATATAACTCTGTCGGGTTTGTATGGGTTGTGAAAGAGTGAATACTCTTGCTTTTTGTGAGGCAAGCTTTTTACACCCCTCCAAACCTGACCGAGTTATTTCCGAACATCACCTATTAATTGCGTTTAGCAGCAACCATCTAGTGAAAATATAACAGCACTTAAGAAAGCAAGGGTGAATACCAATTTACCCTGTGATACAGCTTAGGCCTAAAAAAAAAATAGGTGTGGTTACGGTAACCCGACCTACCCTATTTTTAGGGGCCGACCCTATAACTTTTTTTACATTTGTCAACAAAAAAACAAAACAAAACAAACAAAAAAACCAAGAAAACGAGTGCAGAAAACGCAATGAAAGCGAAAGCGCTCGAGTCGCACACTTATTTCCCTGTCAAGTAGGTTTAATTTGTACACATTAGAAAAAAAAGTTTAAAAAAAAAAAGTGATTGCCTACTTTCCTACCCTATTTTGTTTGGCTATGTTACCTTAACCACACCTATTTTTTTTTGTTGCCTTATATTTAACACAAACATTTTAAGAAATTCTGTAACAAAATCTCAAATAAAATAGAATGTCTTTCTGGCATGCAAAAATGGTGGATGACTTTACATAAGGTATGAGTGGATGCTGTAGATTATAAAGTCCAAAGGTAAAAAAATATGGTAAATTAATGCAATGGTTGCAAATACAGGACAATCTCTCCTTACAGTAAAAAAAACAGCCAATAAATTGTGAAAAAAAAAAGAGAAGAAGAACATACCAATTATGAGTGGTGGCTTTCTCCCGAATAATGTTGTAGACAGCACGTTTTGTTCCTCCCAAATAATGTGGTAGACAAAACTAAACGAATTTCTTGTTCAAAAGATATCACAAGTCTTCTTCGAAATAGCAAAACCTGTTGTGTGCATGTGTGTGTGTGTGTGTGTGTGTGTGTGTGTGTGTGTGTGTGTGTTTGCGTGTGTGTGTGTGTGTGCGTGTGTGTGTGTGTGTCTGTGTGTGTGTGTGTGTGTGTGTGTGTAAGTGTGTGCGTGCGTCTGTTCAAATAACAAAAGCTTGGACCAAGAAAACAGAGACACCACCAACACGTACATCATTCGCTTAGAAAAACCACTTTCTTTACTGCGTGTTTAACAGAGGGTAAGTTCAGAAAGGGTCACACTGAACTTCCCCTTTCTAGCTTATCAATTTGCAGCACCTCTAAATTTGTCACTGTGGCAAGCATGTTCAACTTCGATGTATTTGACCAAGACCAAAAAACAAAACAAAAACAAAAGAATTCCTCATGTGGCTAGCGTGTTCAATTTAAAAGTGTTTCGAGAGTTATGACTGCAAGAAAAATCTCTTTTTATCCATAATTTTGTTTAAGTTCAATCCTCAGCAGAGTCATGCTCTATTATCTGTGGTGAGCCTACTTCACAACCTAATATTTCAACATGACACGGAAAAAATAATTTAAAAAAATTCCTGCATTTTCCAAATTTCACTCCTCAAGCAAGAATCAGGGTCCATTATCTGTGGTGACCCTGCTTGGTGAGTATATGTTTTGACGGAGATGTTCGAGAGCTCCTTCCCTTTCCGCTGGAGGGTGGTTTGCCGCTGGATGAACTGGTGATCTCGGAGCCCCGCTTCCTGACCTTGTCCTGGATGGAGAGGAGAACGGTCTCCACGTCGCCAAAGTAAGGGCGTTTGGACGGCTCCCCCTCCCAGCAACCTGTCATCAGCTGCCAGCATGCGTCTGTGAACGTCGGCAGCCGCTCTGGTCTCAAGCCTGAAACGAGATGGACAACGTTTTCTTTCAGTGGAACAGTCTTTAGTGGGTGTCGGTATAGTATGTGTAGGCTAATTATTGTGATCTTTTCGGACAGAGAGAGAGAGAGAGAGAGAGAGAGAGAGAGAGAGAGAGAGAGAGAGAGAGAGAGAGAGAGAGAGAGAGAGAGAGAGAGAGAGAGAGAGAGAGAGACACACACACACACACACACACACAAAGACACACACTCACATAAAAATAAACTGTCCATTGTATTTCTTCTTCTTCTTCTGGATGGACTGAAACTCCCACGATCACTCATGTTTTTGCACGAGTGGGTTTTTACGTGTGACCGTTTTTACTCCACCATAACCTACCGAACTATGACATGGATTACAGGATCTTTTCTGTACACCCTTGGTCTTGTGCTTGCGTGTACACATGAAGGGGGTTAACTAGCAGGTCGGCACATAAGTTGACCTGGGAGATCGGAAAAATCTCCACCCACCAGGCGGCCGCAGACAGAATTTGAACTCACGACCTTCCGATCAGGAGGGCGATGCCTTATCCACTAGGCCACTGCGCCCGTCATGCGTATTTCAAACCTCACCTTTTTTGACGGACTGCCACAGCTGATCCTTGTTGGCACACTGCTCAAAGGCAGAGGGCAGGTGGACGTGGCCGGCACACACATACCAGAAGAGGATGCCGAAGGCGTAGACATCTACGCTGTTGTCATAGTGACCAGTGAACAGCTCTGGCGCCATGTGGATGGGCGTGCCCACAATACTTCCGGACATCATGGCTTCTGGCTTGCAAAAACCCAGGTCGGTGATCTTGCCATGGTTGTCCTTGTCCAGCTGGGGTTAAAAAAAAAGAGTAGAATTTTATTACTGTAATGTTGACAAGTTTTCAGGAGAGAGAGCCCTTGACAGCAGGGATTGAATGGTCGTTATGAATAAGGTCTGATTGAAAGACAGGAACAAAGTTGTTTTCCTCTGTCGAAAAGGAGGTATTAGGCATCTTTTTGACAATGTGTTGTACAAGCTTTTCAGGAGACCACATAAAAGAAGAAACATAATAAAGTCTTAATTGAAACACCCCCCCCCCCCCCGACACATACACACATTCTCTCTCTTCTCTCTCTTGCTTTCAATGCACAATCGTCAATGAAATGGTGTAAACTCACAAATCATAGCAACTCTCAGGCAGAGTCTGCCAAACTATGACATTACACAAAAACTCACCAAGACATTTTTAAGTTTGACGTCTCGATGTACCAGGCCTTGGCTGTGAAGAAACCTCAATCCATCCACTACATCTATAGCCACCTGTAGCCTGCACAACACATGCAACATTTCCTTTACATCCATGTAAACTGGGAAAAAAACCAGTTCCTTGAAAAAGGAAACTTGATAAAAAGAAGGGGAAACAACAAAACCGAAAAAATAAGAAAATCCTTTTCTCTTTCTTCCTCACTGAAATCTGCCATGTTCAGAATAATGACTTCAAAGACAGCTCTTTTCAATTTTCACCATAACTGATCCATTTGCAATGAGGAAAACTTTCATTCAACAGCTTTGTATGCTTGCTTTTTACAGAGAAGTGCATGACACACAAAAGCCTGAGTATAGGAAAAAAGAGAGTAAAATAACAAGCTGCAAAAACTGACCTGTGATACCAGTCGAGGCCTTGTTTGATGGCTGTGTAAAGATCTCTCTGCAGTCTGTCCATCACCAGCAGAACTGCAGGCGACATCCCTCCCCCATACATGTAGTCTATCACCGAACCTCGCAGCGCCACAATGCGCTTGTGCTCTGGAATGTTCCTGAAGATAAAACAATTACACATTAACATGCTTCCATTTGAAACTTCGAGGTCTTCATCGGGGATTGACGCCTGACAAAAGCTAATTGAAGCCTGACGGAGCGAAGCGACGGAGGGCTTCAATTAGACTTTGGGAGGGCGTCAATCCCCGATGAAGACCTCGAAGTTTCAAATGGAAGCATGTTAATGTTATTGTAATTCAATCTGACGACGATCTCTTTCCTGCTTTCATGCGGTTGTAAACAGACAGAATTGGTTCTGTTCTGTTCACACACTACTTTCAGTCCACCTACCTGCAAGGGTCAAGTCCCAAGAAATATGTCTCTGTATTCCTATCGTATCACTCTGCTCCTGTTTTGTTTTCTTTCACACACATTTTCCCTTCTTTTTTGACGGGTTTCTAGACAGCAAACTCTAAAACAAATTCTTTTCACCACAAAAGCGATCTTTGGAATTGACTGACGTAGTCCTGAAGAATTCATGCATCAACTTACGTCACGTACTCGACGTCATCACTTCGCATACCTTATGGTCTCGGTATTTCGTTGGCCTTCATATTTCCTACTTGTAAAATGACCCTCAAAGCTAACCGAGACTAGTTGAGGCTGTATCAATGCGCCTCGCCAGCAGGTTGTTAATGGATTTTTTAGTGAGTGGCTATCGACAATTAGTCACCGGTAATTTTTAATGAGTTGGGGCATTCTGACCAATCACAAGATCTGTTTCATTAAAACGCAAACTTGATTGAATTACAATGAGAGTTATGTAAATGCTGATGACAAGACTGCTTCTTTGCTTGCTTGGTCCCTTCACTTGATCTTGAAAAGGTTGTGGGGGTACAGAGTCGGCAAAAAGATAAGGGTTCTCCAGGCTTGATATGGTTCTGAGGCGTCTCTGTAGAGCTTTTTTCTATCCACTCTTTGCTGATTTCAGCACATCATATCTTCCTCTGTGTCTCTTCCCTTGCACTGTTTACTGAAAATGTGTTTACGTTTAGTTATCTAGTTTTTTAATGGTCACATTCAGGCCTGGGAATGAGTAAAAGTGGTTTGGGAGTACTGACGGGAACATTTTGCGTTTTAAGCATTTTTAAGGGCACACAGAGGCTCTTTTCTTACACAATTAGAAAAGGACTTCGTCGTATTTACGACGAAAAAATACGACAAAAGGTGTATCATTCCCAGGCCTGCACATTACTTCAGTCCTCCCAATTATGAAATTATCATTATGCAACCACTTGAGGTGACATATATTCCTGAATCATCAAGGCAAAGCTGAGGACTTTCGCCACAGTGATTTGTAGCAGTAACACCCACCATCACTACAATCACAAATAGCAACACAGATCTTGTTGTCACAATAATCAAAACTGAAGACCAAAGCAACTGACCTTGTGTAAAAAAACTCCAGGGCAAGGTCATTCCAGTGTTTCTCGTCAGGGGGCACCACTGACTTGATGGCGACTGGTGAGTGATCGGCCCAGGTATCACAGGAGTAGACAACTCCGTACTGCCCTCGACCAATCTCACGACCCATGGGAGGCATACCTGCAACAACAGGGGTGAAATTCTTTGAATAACCTGAAGGGCAAATTACAACAAAGTCAGAATGTTCAAAATGTCATGATAGCAGTGGTGTCTGATCACAAAGTGCAACTTGCAAATCACTAATTAAGATGTTAGCCTGAAATCACACCAGCACCGCAGCTTTTGAAATAACATTGAAGCCACTGCATCTGCTTTCAAAAAGTCTTTAATCATTTTGTGTGTGTTAATTTCATTACTGTATTATACCGTTCCTTAGAAATTCAGGTTGCTTCCTCCCAAAGCTTGCAGCAACAAGATTCACGCTACCCAGGTGTGTGTCTTTAGGTGTAATCAGCCAGGCTGCACTTCTGGCACAATGACCAAGATCTTTTACTTGCCACGGCGGTCTCTGAGTCATCACATAAAGTTCAACCGTGTCCATCCAGTGGGCCCCCAAAGAGCCTCTCCGGGCAAAGGGCAAACGAGGGCAATTGGTGCCCTGGTTTGGCCACTTCACAAGGCATGACACCCTCTCCAAAACCATTCTACAAGGCACCATCGAAGGAGGATGCAGAAGCAGGAGACAACAGAAGGGCTGTTCCGACAACGTAAAAGAACAGACACAGATAAGCTTTTCTGACTTTAAGTCGACGGCCTCCAACAGAACAGCCCAAAGAAGGGTTTCTGCCACTTCTGTCCTCACGCCGACTGTCCAAGTCAGGGGACTGATGATGACGATGATGATCGTGGCCTGGATTTGAATGCATGACCTGAAGATCACAAGTCCAGTGTTCTACCAACTGAGCTACCAGATCCTTTTACGTACAACTTACCATACAAGACAGTGTCTCGCAGCGAGGTAGATTCCAGGGCCAGCTTGGCAAGACGAGGGGCGTGCACTTTGCGCAGCTTGAGGCGTTGCTCCTCGATACGATCCAGACGACCTGTGTGGCGCATTTCCAGCTGTTTGAGGGCGGTGGCAAAGGCTTCGTGTGAACGGTTCAACCTGTCCTTGATCTGCCCGGCTATGCTCTTGGCCAACCTGCCAGTCAAACTTGAAAGTCAGTGTTATTCAAGTCCACAATTTACCACTAAGTGAGATAGACAACCTTTTGAGATCCCCTGCTATAAGACTTCTCGCCCTTTAAAACCCTACTATTCATATTTTCGCTATGCTCTTGGCCAACATGCCAGCCAAACTTGAAAGTTAGCGCTATTTAAGTCCACAAACCACTGTGTAACTGTAAACTAAGTGAGTTAGAGACAGATAAAAACAACACATTTGAAATCCCCTGCTTTAAGACTTTTAAGACCCTACTTTTCAGATCTGACTGTTCATTTCTTTGCATGAAGATTTATTCTTCAACAGATCGACTCTCATCTTTCTCCATATGATTTATTTATCCAGGAAAGCCTAAGTTTCACTTACGCTCCAGTTTCACAACCATATGTGACCCTCCACCACGAAATGAGTCGCATGTCACCTTTGCATGATTTTCATATTTTTACATTTTCCTAAAGAGTTTTTTTATGCTCTATCCAGTGGTGAAACCCGTTTTAGAAAAGAGCGAAAACTGTTTGAGTTATAAACCTATGACTAAGGTGACCCTCACACTGTTACCAGACACTCCCCGGACTTAAATTAAGCCTAGCGAGATGACATGCGACTCATTTCGTGGTGGAGGGTCACATATATGCTTTTATATTCATCCATACGTTTTTATCTCACAATCAAAACAGTACATCACTATCAATACATTTAAACCCTTTTTTTTAATAGGTCTCAATGAGTCTCCTTGCATTCCTTTTAACGTTTTCAGTACCTTCCTTCTTTTGCTATTGCCTGTGCCATATTTACCAGCTTTATTTTTTTAATCTTTCACACCGACATTCACTTTACTCATTTCAGTTTCTCTACCCAGCACCTATGTCCAACATAACCGAAGTTCTACCACACACCTGGCTTCGCTGAGACTGGACAACATTTCTGAAGCTACTTTTTTCTTCCACTCCCTGTTCACCTCTGGGGGACTTTTCCACGGCATGGACATCATCAGCTGTAAAATAAGGTGTTTGACAATAATTTCATCTCTATCATTTTCTATCAAAAACAAGAGAATAACATCTGCATGATTTCAGAAGTACACACAGATGGACTAAAAGAATTCTATGGTTACAACTTACACCAATCAAGTGCCTTTCACAGATTTTTCTGCTTCACTCATTTTTTTTAAATTCAAGTATTCTGGCACTATAGTTTTTGTTTTAGATAAACATATTTTGATCAATGTCTACTTCTCTTTGCACCGACAAGAGTTTTGAAGTAACAATTAAATTTAAAAAAAATTAATTTACTCCAGATCAGTCTCACAACAGTCATACAGACTGCCATAACAATCTGAACCAGGCAGTTACCATAAAATGACAACTGCAGGCAGACAAGGATTTTTATTCTACATCCCCCCCCCCCCCCCCCCCCCCCAAACAGAGTATGACTGCCTAACTGGCAGCGGGAGAAATAGCTTTATATATATATACACAAAAGCCCATGTAAAAAGCAAGTGCATGTGGGAGTTGCAGCACAATTATCACTAATTATATAATACTAACGCATACTTCTTCTTTTGCTGCGGTCATGGACTGAAACTCTCACATACACTTATGTTTTTTGCATGCGTGGGCTTTTACGTGTATGATTCTTTTTGCCCAAGAGACCAAGGCCACAGAGCTTAATTTAGCGTTACCGGCACAAAAAACTAGAGCTACTCCTGCCACGCACCTATGTTGGTCTTTAACCCACTAGAGGAGCAGCAGGAATTTGAACTCAACTAACCTTCCGCATGGTAGGCTGGAGTTCTATCCACTAGGCCACTGCGGCCGTCTAAACGCATAGAACTCTTACCTGTTTCATCTTCTCCAGCAGACTCTTGATAAAGGAAGAGCTGGACCGCACAGTAATCTCCACCTGGTATGCGGCGTTCAGAATCTGCTTCAGCGCGTCCGTTGTCTTGGCTTCCTCTGGGCTGTCCATCTGGCCTTCCAGGCTTTCCAAGCATCGTGTCAAGGTCCCTGCCATTGGGAAAAACGTCACCATCGTTTTCAACAGCCCTATTTATCTTGTGTTGTTGGTGTTCTTTTTGTTGTGTATTTTGTTTTTTTGTTTTGTTTTTTTCTTACCTAAGAAGTTGTGTAAATGACCTTTCACATTTTCAGACTTTTCAAGCATAATGTGCCTTAGACGTCCCGATGGAAATTACATCAACAATACAACAACAACAAAAATAATACAACAATACAGTTCGCTAGATAGTTTTATTATAAGAACCTTTTATAATTCCTATTAACTCGATGTTCTTTAACTATATTTATACATAAATGCATATTGTAAAGCAGTATGCATTGTTTGAGGATTTTTTAGTAGCAGTGTTTAAATGTCGAAGCTGCTTTTCCCAGTTTTACCTAAGAGACCGACTGTATATTGTGTTATTGTATTTGTCAGACTTGATTGTTACATTGTACCAAGTCTCTACACATGTTGTAATGCGCTTAGAGCCAAATATTTTTATTTTTTGTAAGGGATAGGCGCAATATAAATACACTTTATTATTATTATTATTACAGTAAAACCTGAGTCTAGCGGACCCTTGTTGTAACCGCCACCTGCTACATACGGACAGTTTATCATGGAACGAACACGATTTCAACAATAACTAACCTTTAACACTATTGTGACTAGCACTGCCACGGCGTTAACGTCCTGCCTGCCCAAGCTTGCCACCAAGAAACTTCCCAAAAATCAGTAACTGTAAAGAAATCTGTCTAGCAAGCTTGAATTAAGTCCAATCACCACCAAATTTTGTGTACTAATTCAAAAATAAATGCCCAGTTCAGTCGTGCTATTTATAAGTTTGTCACGCGATTTGTTTTAGCAAAGGGGGTGAAAGGGGGGTGAAAGGGGGATAATTTGTGTTTTTTAACGTTTTTTTGTGTGTGTTTTATTTTCCACTGCTTTTTTAAAAAGTTATTCTTTAACAGAAAGTATTATAAATAATGTTATAACCAAACAAGGTGTAAAACCTATGAATTAGCTGAAATATTGTTAACATTGTACACAGAAATAAGGAGACAGTACAATGAAAAAAACAAGCAAATCACGCATTCACTCACAGCATCCTGACTCAAATGAAACAAAACTGTAACACTCACCAAATGCTGTCTAGGTAATCCATATTGAATATAAGTCACATTTTCACAACAAAGTATCAACTGTACACCTATGAACAATTCCAAAAGGATTTGAAGGCTCCAGCCATCCATTGTTATCAGTGCTGCCACGCCCCCATAGCTCCTGCACGATTCCGAGATACATGTTCGTCTAGCAGTATCACCCCCTACCATGTGTAGTTGCCGACTCGTACTAGCAACAACGGGACTGTTTCTTCCTCAATATCACTGCTATTATCGCTTTCTTGAGGCTAAAACGACACGATGTATCATGATCTACAGGATCCTCAAGATCCAACATCCGGAGAATCTCCTCCCGTGACAAGGGTTGCCTTCGATTCATTTTTTTTGTTCGAAAACACCACGCAAATCTGCACTAATTTGATCAAGCCGGAAGAGAAAACCACGTGTATCAAGGGAAACAACTCAATTTATTGCAATCTTCAAAAACCGGGAAGCAATCACGAGTCGTGTACCTTGTATGTCTAATACTAAAATAGTCACTTCCCGTCCGTGGGCGTTGCAGCGCTATTACTAATATAGTCACCTCCCGTCGCGAAAGTGTTAACGGACGGACACCTGCCACTTACGGACGCGGACACGATTTTTCGGACCATAGGAAGTGTAAACACTGTCACAAACGGACACTACGTACATGAAAACGCAACTTCGAAAACTCGACTGTTATTCAGGTCAGTGCTCGGCAGCCGTAGCACAAATGGTTGTTGATTGGTTGTCCTTTCCCCTTTCTGACCAATCAGTGGCTTGTTTAGATGGAGACTCACTTTCGCTTCGCTCACTCACTTTCGCTTCCTCACTTTCGCTTCGCTCACTCACTTTCGCTTCGCTCACTCACTTTCGCTTCGCTCACTTTCGCTTTTCCGCATTTTGGATACAGTCACAACCAAAAGCAACAGTACTGTGTTTGAAAATGGAATCTCCAGCAGGAAAAAGAAAAGCGTTGACTTTAGAGCAGCGTGTCGCTGCCTTGAAAAAAATAGATAGCGGCCAATCATGCCGAGATGTGGCGAAGGAGATGGGATGTGGTAAAACACAGATCGCGAGGATCAAATCGGAAAAAAAAGACGTGATGAAGGAGTGGGAGTCAGGGGCACGAAGCGATCAAAATACTGTGAAACGTCGGAAAACGCAATATGAAGACCTGAACAACGTGGTATGGGAGTGGTTTTGTACTGCAAGATCGAAGAATCTGCCCGTCAGGGCACCACTTATACAGGTAAGAAAATGCAACCATTTATCATTTACCACTCCCCCCTTCTCCCCTCCTACTAATCTCTCTCTCGATCTCTCTCTCTTTGTAAGCAATCGTTCGAAGGAAATAATAGTTAACACAGCTAAATTTCTGTTCCATGCATTTATGCTGAGACTAGAAAAACTGAATGAAACAAGAGCTGACCCAATTTGGTCGAGACACACTGCGGAATTTCCCGTTGAACGACCGATGAAGAGTCAGCTATTATAGCTTTGTGACGTCCGACTTGCGTAAGTTTGAATGCACAGTGTGTGTAGGGAACAGGGTAGGTGGAGGGTGGGGGGGGGGGGGGGGGGGGGGGGGGGGGGGGGGGGGGGGGGGGGGGGGGGGGGGGGGGGGGGGGGGGGGGGGGGGGGGGGGGGGGGGGGGATGTTGTTGTTTGCTACATGTATCATTTGTTTACTCACATTTTCAGTGAGTCTCATGTTCAATCCATTGAAAGGGGCTGTTGGCCCATATATGCATTCAATAGCTCAATTCTCTCTCTCTCTCTCTCTCTCTCTCTCTCTCTCTCTCTCTCTCTGTCTCTCTCTCTCTCTCTACTTTAACGCATATATACAAACCATCACAGATTATTGTTCAACCATCTGGGACTCTGCCAGTGCTAATATTTTAAAACCATTGTATAGTTTACATAGGCGAGCGCTGAAACTAATTTTACTGAAACAATCCAGTCTTGTATTTGATGATTATAAGAAACTTAAGATTCTCCCACTAAAACAAAGATTTAAATTAAATGAAGGCGTGCTCCTTCACAAAATACTTTCCGGCCGTGCACCACGAACTTTCGTTGCAAACTTTAAAGTGAAACCAAACCGAAAGTTTAACGTCCCAATTCCAAGGATAGATCTCTTCAAATCAAGCTTAGCCTATTCTGGTAGCGTCCTGTGGAATTCTCTCCCGGAATTTGTGAGAGTCCCAATGAGTCTCAATACTTTCAAAAAACACCTTTCACTGTATTTAATGTTAAATTACGAAAAATCACAGTGATGGAAGACTTCGTTTGATTATATTTTCATTTGTCCAAAGCATCAGTGTTCATTATATCCACACAAAAACACTCAAATTAATAACACATTTACTCATGCATGTGTGTTCAGCATTGTTTTCACTACGTTACATATACGATGCTTTATATTTGTGTATAATATGTAATGTGTAAATATTCATATGTTGTTGTTTTTCTCTACCTTTTTTTCTACGTTAATATCCGTGTAAATATGTGATTAGATTAGTCCCCTCTCTGGGCGAGGGCTGGTTGAAAAAAAGCTCGTTGTATTGCTTACGCCACAACCCTCGCAAAAATAAAATTTGATTTGATTTGATTTGATTTGATTTGATCTCTCTCTCTCTCTCTCTCTCTCTCTCTCTCTCTCTCTCTCTCTCTCTCTCTCTCTCTCTCTCTCTCTCTCTCTCTCTCTCTCTCTCTCTCTCTCTCTCTCTCTCTCTCTCTCTCTCTCTCTCTCTCTCTCTCTCTCTCTCTCTCTCTCTCTCTCTCTCTATTTTCAGGAAAAGGCGTTGATCCTAGGAATGGAGATGGGTCACGATGAGTTTATGGCGTCCAATGGGTGGCTGGAGTCCTGGCAGAGACGGTATAATGTGAAATTTTCCACCCTGTCTGGGGAGTCTGCTGGTGTTCCGCAAGAAGCCGTAGACGACTGGTGTAAACGTTTGCCAGACATCATCTCGGGATACGATGTAAAGGACATCTTTAATGCGGACGAGACGGGTTTGTTTTACAGAGCCCTACCAAAACAATCAATGGTTATCAAAAAAGACCCCTGCAAAGGAATCAAATGCTCCAAGGATAGGATGACCGTGCTCCTTGGTTGCTCTGCTTCTGGAGAAAAACTGCAACCGTTGGTCATAGGAAGGTCACAAAATCCACACTGTTTCAAAGGAATGAACAAAACCAGCATGCCTGTTACATGTATACAGATGGAACCGCAAGGCATGGATGACCTCAATTCTTTTCAAGGAGTGGCTGGATCGTTTAAACAGCAAAATGAAAGCCCAAGGA
>NC_090248.1:26555004-26605834 GCF_037325665.1 Littorina saxatilis | reverse complement strand
AAATGAAAGCCCAAGGAAGACGCATTCTCATGCTGGTGGATAACTGTTCTGCTCATCCCCCAGTGACACTGTCCAACGTCAAACTCCAGTTCCTGCCACCGAACACAACATCCAAACTTCAACCCTGTGATGCCGGGATAATACAGACAGCCAAGGCTCACTACAGGAAGCGGCTGCTTCGTCACATTCTGGTCAATATGGATGAGGCAAGTTCAGCTACGGAGCTGGGCAAGTCTGTCAACATTTTGCATGCAATCAGGTGGCTGGATCTTGCATGGTGCTCTCTGAAGGCATCAACATTCAGAAGTGTTTCACTAAATGTGGGTATGTCAGCAGCGCCAGTGAAACTGTGGAGTCTGCTGAGGAGATGGAGTTGGAGACATTTCCACTGGATGGAGGGGAGAAACAACTGCTGGAAGATGTGAGCTGGAATGACTTTGTGAACATGGACAGAGAAACTGGTTTTGTCAACCCTGAGCCCGAAACGATTCCTCTTGCCACTCAACCAAAAGATGATCATTCTGCATCTGAAGACGACGAAGAGGAAGAAAGGTCAATCACAACAAATGAAGCTCTGTCCCAGGCAGGCTCTCTCCTCAACTTTGCTGAGATGCAGGGAAATGTCGAGCTTGTGAATGCTGCCTTCACGCTGAAGTCCATGCTTGAAGACGTCCAGCTTAGGGAAGCTGGACGAGCCAAACAAACAGGCATCCAGGACTTTTTCAAATCGTCTTGATGAACACTATTCAATTCAATTTAATTTAATCTTGTTTTAATTCCTGTCACCGCCCTCAATCTGTGCCTTGTACAGGGTGACCCAAAAAAAAGAGTACCCAAACAAACTTGAATAACTTTGTCAATTTTAACTTTTTTTTCTTTCTTTTTGAGGTGAGTCAAGCTAATCCACTGCATGGTTGGATGAAATAAAAGCTGTTCTCACAATGAACTATACTAATGATCAACGGACGTTTTGCATAGAGACCTATTTTCGCACAAAATCATACAGAGATGTGCAAGTACAGTTCCAGAGACACTTCGGTCAGCGCGATTTCTATCTTTGGGGTTTCCTGAAAGACAACGTCTACAGGAACAACCCACAGACAATCACAGAACTCAAGAGAGCCATCACAACAACCATTCGCGGAATCTCGCAACAGGAGTGTGTGCGGGTGATTGATAACTTTGCGCGGCGAGTTCAAGTTTGCATGCAGCGGCGCGGAGGCCATTTGGAGCATGTTCTGTAGAATGAGCATAACTTTCCTGAAAGACAAGCTAGAACGCTAACATTTTCTGTACAAATCATGCAGAGGCTACTTGTGTGTGTAAATGAATTTTATGAAGATTGCTTTATTTTTGTTCAATTTATGACGTTTTGCTTGGGTACTCTTTTTTTTGGGTCACCGGCTGTACAATGATCTGGTCATTTTATTTAAGTTTTTATCAGTGTTTTGTGTTGAAAAATAAATACATACTCCAGGATTGACAAAAAGTGTCTTGTACATTTTACGGCCCCTCCACCTGTGAAGAAAGGACACCTGTCTAATAGGGACACCATTACCATACCCCAAGGGTGTCTTTTAGAGACACTAGGTTTTACTGTAGCCCCATTAATAAAGTCATGGCTTCAACTCGTCAACTATTACTCAGTTTTTGTCTTTCATTAACTCTTACCAGTTCGCTCCCTTACCCATCGTAAGCAAGCTTACGATGCCCCCCCCCCCCCCCCCCCCCCCCCCTGTAGTTTTCCACTGACCAATTATCTAATTATATCGAGAAAAAAAAAATGTTATTTTACATTGGAATTGGGTCGGACAGTGGATAAACTCATATGTTAGACACACTTTATGACAGAAACAAGCTGGGGTTTTGTTATAAGTTAGTTATAGGAATGCATGATTATTAGGCACAACAAAAAAAAAGTCTGTTAACGGTAACATAGGCCAATAAAATAGGGTCGGTAGGTCGGGACTTTTTTTTTCTTTCTTTTTTTTTCCCCCAAAAAACATATTTTTAAGTTATTTTGCAAAAAAACAGACTTTTTTTTTTCTTTCAAAAAACCATATTTTTTAAGTTATTTTGCCAATTTTTTTTCCTTTTTTTTTCCCCAAATGCCAAAAAAAGTCTAGGGTCGCGGGAAAAAATAGGGTCGGTCGGGATACCGTAAACAGACTATTTTTTTTTTTTTTGCCTTAGGCATGCGTATGTAATGAAACGTCCAACTTTGAAATTTGGGTGGGGGTAATCAGGTGACAATAACTTTTTTGTTTATCAGCAAAACTCAATAAAACTGTGCTATGTTATGTAAAATAAATGCCAAAACAGACTAGTTAGCAGCATATCTAAACTAAACTGAACACACACAAAATTTCTTCTTTGTGTTTGTCACGTGTTCCAAAAAATGGGCGTACAAATTTCAACAAAAATCATGTTGTCACCCCCATAACATTTTTTACCTTTAAAGATAGCACAATTCTCTTTGCAAATATGAAAAGCTTATTCATTTTCCTTTCATTTGATATGTAACTTTCTATATTTCATTTAGAATATGACCCCAGATAGCCACTCGGCAAGTAGGCACCAACAGCACTGTAAAATATGCCCCAAAACCCCCAACTGGTAAGAGTTAAATGATCTCTTTATCCCCGAGTACGCTAGTACAAGGGCTCAGCAGACTTTAATTGTGTGTCTGTGTGTCTGTCTGTCTGTCTTTCTCCACTTAACAGCTTATTGCTGGGAAACTACTGGGCGCAGTTCGTTCAAAAGTTGATATACTAACTTGATAATAGGTCCGATTGATCGTATTAAAACTTCATAATGTTACCTGGGACCTAAATGCGAAATAAACCACAAAAAACCGACTTGGCGGTGGGAGGAATTCGCGGAGCCACAGCCAGCCAGGCAGTCTGATAGAACAGCCGAACTCATCACACATTGACGAGAAATATAGCGTCATAAAAAGATTACGTCACGGTCAAAAGTCTTTGACGTCTTTTTCTCTCGTGCGGTGTGTGTGTTCATTTTGTGCACATGTGTTAGTGTTACTGTTTGTGTGTGTGTGTTTGTGTGTGTGTGTGTGTGTGTGTGTGTGTGTGTGTGTGTTTGTGTGTGTGTGTGTGTGTGTGTGTGTGTGTGTGTGTGTGTGTGTGTGTGTGTGCATGAGTCTGTACTCGTGTGTGTGTGTTTGTGTTTGTTTGTGTGTGTGTGTGTGTGTGTGTAAAAAAGAGAGAGAGAGAGAGAGGAAGAGAGAGAGGGAGTGAGGGAGAGAGAGTGTGTGTGTGTGTGAATGTGTGTGTGCATTTTCACTGTGATCAAATAAAAGAGAAAGGCCAGTCACCACGCACATCCTCGGCTCGCATGCAATGTATTTATATAGCAAAGGGAACGCCTGTAATTCACACAGATCAATCACTTGGTCTTAAACGTGCACAAGACAAAAACGTTCATACTGGGGGAGCGAGCCAGTCTGAAGAGTACTCGGGTCCAGCGCGAGCGTTTTTTTATTTAATGTGTGTTTTATATGCTGTCGAACTGTCCAAGGTCAAAGAATGTGTTACGTATACTTTAACATAATTATATATATACGATTTAATTTTTTAATTTGTTTGGATTGTTTTTTCTTCATGTAATTGTATTCAAACAGAGATCATAAAACAACTATTATCTCTAATGGAAATAAGGACTGTCTGAAATACTAGATGTGCATAATGACAGCTTTATGACTCTGTCCAAAGAATTTTTTTTAATGTATAAAATGTGCACATATAATAACAATGTGATTTACATTTCTATAAATACATATGTTTAATTTGTTACATAAAATGTCAGCAATAATCCTTAAATGTGTCACATTACTTCCTCTTGCAGCAACAAACTGTGGTTTTTTTTACTCATGAATCTGTCAGCAGAAGATCCTGCAGGCATGTTCACTTAAAAACAACATTAATCTGAGGTTGAATTGGATAAATAAATGTGCAAGTGACTTAAACTAATTCTTCATTATAGCTAAAATTAACTTTTTGAATATGCAAGCTTCCTAATCAACAGTTAAAGTGATCTCTTTGAAAGTGCAAGCTGGTAGGTGCTTCAATAGCTACAATGACGTTTTTTAATGTGCAAGCTATTTACTTCAATAAGGCCAACAAAAAAAATTTGTCTGTTTCTGGTAACATGGCTAAAAAGAATAGGGTCGGTAGGTCGGGATTTTTTTTTAATTTTTTTTTTTAACCCCAAATGTAGACCAATAAAACTAACTTTAAAAATCGCGCAAAGAGACTGGATTCACTATACATAGAGACAAGACACTCAACACATTTACAAATCGTCAGCGGACTTTCGTTTTCACACGTTTTTGTTGTTCATTTTCTCACCCTGTCCTTTACCACCAAAAAAAAAAAAAAAAAAAAATTGAGTTTGGAAAAAAAAGTTTAGGGTCGGCGCCGAAATTTAGGGTCGGTCGGGTGACCAGAAACAGACAATTTTTTTTTTTTGGCCTAATTAAAATGATCTTTTCGAAAATGCAAGCTACTTTCTTCCATAACTAAAATTAAATTTTTGAAGGTGCAAGTTACTAATTTCCTCAATAACTAAATGATACTTTTGAAGGTGCAACCTTAATTAACTTACTTCAATAACTAAAATGATATTTTTGAAGGTGCAAGCTTACTTCAATGTTACCTGCGATGAAAGGACACCCTTAGGACCAGCCAAAAGTGTCCCTACATTGCAGGTGGCCTGTCATGACAGGTATATTTTGGTAGAGATAATATAAAACGGGACAAGAGAAAGGTGTCCTTTTAAGGGAGGTGTCCTCTCATGGGAGGGTCCACACATCGCAGGTAGCTGCTGTACCTTTTTGAAGGGGAAAGTTGACGTTCCTTACTTCAATTATAACCAAATTGCTCTTTACCTGTGTAGGAGTCCCTGAGGACATTGACAGAGCTGACAAGTTTTCCCGCCACACTGCTGTTGAGACGAGCCAGCACCATAGACTGGATATGCTCTGTACAGTCCTTGATGTCACGAGACGTCAGTTTGCTGTTCTCTGTGTCAATGCCTGCAATTGAAATATTCGTCAGTACATTGATAAATTAACTGTGTGTGCAATACAGTAACTAAATAACTGCAGATGAGACAAGAAACTCAAATGCTTAGTGTCGACTCACCATTTGTAATGAATTACAGTGGAACCCCTCCTTTGAGGATCCCCCCGATTGAAAACTCCCTCAATTTTAAGACACTGTTTTCTCAAATTTTCTACAATAATTAACCTATAAATTTAACCCTATTTCAAGACTCCCTCCACAGGTCATCCTCCAGAGATGCCCCATCCTACTCATAGAGAGCCAGTTTTCCCCGGCGAAACGTTGTTCAAGAACTTTTTTTTATTCAAGAATATTCTAGAATGTTCTAGAATGTTCTAGAATTTTTCTACTGGCATTATTCTAGAATTTTTTGGCTTGTAGAATATTCTAGAATATCGAAAAAAATTCAAGAACAGCAACAATGTTCTAGAATATTTTTTTTCAAGAATGATCTTATTCAAGAACATTCTTCTTCAAAGTTCAAGAACTGTGATCCCTTATTTTTAAAACACTTTTAATTTAGTTTTTTGTTCTCCACTTATAATTTTGGTTGTGTTTGCTACACATTCGAATTATACTACAAAATAAAGCCAAACAAACACTTGGTTCATTCTTCAAATGTTATATTGTCACAAAGAAGTGAAATAGATGACAAGTCGATCTTGGGCTAACAATGTTCACAAGCAGAATGTGTCTTCAACATTTGTCATCACTTTTCTGAAGTACTGGAACTGCATGGATGCGGATGCGGTACCGCTTCTCCAGGAAAGGTCACTGTCACCGGCATCCCTTGTTGGATGATTCCCATGTCCAACTTCACTGTCAGTCTGTGGCAGAGCATGGTGGATTTGATTCAAAAGAAGGCTCAGTATCAGCTTGAAGCTTTGCAACATTGTGTCCTGTAAAGCCTGAAACACAATGCCTACAGTTTACAAAAAATCATTCATTCAAAAACTTGGAAAAAGGAACAAAAATGAAGAGTTAAATGTCCGCAGTTTGTTCTTTTTGGTATGTAATTATGGTATATTATTGACGAAAACACATTTTCATCTGAAATAAGCCATTTTTCTCTGCGACGTTTTGCCCATTAATTGATTTAATTCATTCACTGGGTGATTAATTACTTCCACAGTTCGTTGACAGGACTCTTACCTTTTCCTCCAGTGATATTTTATTTATGATGTGCTTCATCCATGGTACTTCCAGTGAGAATTCATCCAGATATCTTCTTCACCCCTCTTTCCTGGACCTAGTAAATAAGAAACAAAAAAAGGTTTTAACAAAGGATAAACTCAAACATCAGACATTCCAAAGATCATCATCATAACTAGAGTGAATGTGAACCGAAAACTTACAAACGTATTGCTTGTCATTATACCATTCAATCAATCAATCCAACAAATTTTGATGCAATGCCAATGGTTAATGTTACCTTTTTACATAAAAGTACATAATTCTATCAATACACTTTCGGAATATTTGTTATAATCGTCATTGTTGTAAATACCCACAGGCATGTTTACAATTTGAAGCACTTTTTTCAATTTCATTTTCAGAAACCTGTTTTCAATTTTGATCAAACCAGCCAGTTTGCTAGCGGCAAATTTATACCAAATCTGTGAGTTCCAAACCTCAAACAAATTCAGCAGAAGTTACAGTCTGTAATTTATACTTTGAAACCAACAGGTTTCGTTTATTCTGTCCAACAGTGCCAGCAGAACGCAAATCACGGCAGACTTTCTGTTTGCAAACAGACGACACACTGACACAGAAAGGCGGCCGTTAAACCCAACAATCAAATCATCACATGATTAAACAGTACTTTTGCTTAAAATGCAGTTAAGTTTTATACATCTGCCATTTCTCATGTGTCAGATCGAAGAAGAAACTTTTAAAATTGAAGGCTGGTTTCGATTTCACAGTCACACAGTGACACACATGTTTACATCTATACCATGTGTTGAATAAAACAAGCAAAACCAAAACATACTTACTGAGTTCATGGAAATGATGCATGGATCAATGTTGTTTTGCTTTGATGCAAAAGTGCTTCAACAAAGACAACAGAGAAAAGGTTTCTAGCTGCAGCAGTTCGTTCAAAAGAGTCCCCTTTCCTCATGGTGTACTTACAGAGCGTCGCCATTTTGCTTTTAAGGGAAGTAACTCCGGTGGACAAACTCTGGCACCGGAAGCTCAGAAACCAGGCGCCAAATTCTTTAGAAGCACGTTGTTGGAACTGAGAAAGATTTTGTAATCTCCATTTATCTGAAAAAATGGCATGCCACCGATTTTTCAACTTGTTAGGCATGAAGAAATGCTGTATTCTTCATCCCAAACAAGAGTTTGAACTTGGAGGTGCCAGACACAAAAATGACAGATGAGTGAAACTGAAAGGACCATGGGTGACTGAAACTAAGAGCAGCGATCTCACTTGAGTGGCAACAAGCTGTATCCTGATTTTCTCAGGAAAAACAAAGGTAGGTGTTTTATAAAAATTCTTTTATGTTTGATATTGTTGTTTGTTTTAGGTGACATACTGATCCAGGTTTATTAAATGCTTTCTCTCTTGTTTGCAAGATTTTAAGTGAAATCAGTTGAGTTAGAGCTGTAGGATTTGTTGAACTGTCATTTGTTTTGGTAGGATTGCATGACTTTTTACTCAAGCCCTTTCAAACCTATTCTTTTCAGTCTCTGTGTAACTGTAAGTGTAATTTGCACATGTATCATTCATTGATTGTAATATGTGTCTGACAGTGACAGTGATACTAATAGTCAAGTGTCAATCAGCAAGCCGGCACTAAATTGTTTTATTTTTTTCAAATAATTGTCTTCTGAGTATTAGCTAGTCAATTACAAGACTTTACAGGAGACTGAGTTTGGTCAGGAACATATATTTATACTTATAGAAATTCCTGCATGAACAAAGATGATTACTATTAGTAATTATTTGTAAATAGTTCAGTATTTACCCCTTATTAGTAAATATAAATATATATATATATATATTCAAACTTGAGCATTTATAATTATATATGTATTATAATGGTTGTTCTAATTTGATCACTTCTCATTTTTACAGATGCTGCATCAAAAGGCAACAAGCTGCAAACCATTAACCCATCAACATCTTGTCAGAGAGTGCAAGTCTTTTCAAGAGCTTGAAGAGGTGCTCAAGCCAGTCCAGGCCATGGGAATAGTGATGCAAGAAGAGATTTACTCAGGTAATTAAGTGAAGGCAATCAACATTTATTGATTTAAACCTTTGTCACAACAAAATTTGGGATAATTAAATGAAAGCACAAAACATGATTAATGAATTATTCCTAAACTGAAGAAAAAATGGCTTGGAATTGCAACAAAAAGTCTCTTTGAAAATCAAATTAGTTAAATACTGTAATTTCTTTCATTCCTGGCCCGTTGCATGTCAGTCCCCCAAAACTCTCTGGATGGTATTTCTGGAAATGAAGCTAACTAAAGTTATCATTTAGTTGTTTCAATACTTTTATGAATGGTGACTTATTTGATAAAAACATTGACATGGCACACTTGATTTGACAAAATTCACAAAACATTTTTCGATTTTGTAACCATCATTTCTTGAACAGTTAATGTTCTCAGCATCCAGGCGACTGATACATACATTTGGTGTGGATAGAATCTGCATGAAGAATACTTCATAACTGTATTGTTTATTTTGTAGTCATTTTAAAACGGAACAAAATACATAGTAATAAAAGTATCCAGAACAGGAATTTTGCATTTGGACACCTTGACAGATTCCTGACCATATTATTGACTCTTTAAGCATGATGAAAAAAAGCACCACAAAGAAACATTTAGACTTTTAAAATTGTATTTTCATTACACTTTACAGGGCATCCGCAACCTGCAAAGCATCGGCTCCAGTATTCAGACTGCACCCGGTGTGACCAGTGGAAAGGTTCTTCGCCAAATGAATAACCATCACCGATTTATCATCCTTCGAGTAGTTAAATTACATGTGATAAAGTATTGAATGAAATCTTCTTTTGTCTGCTGTATCAAGTATTGATGGAGGAAAAAATCACTTTAAATATTCTTGTTGTTATTAGTCATTAGATAATTGTACTATCATTCTGATTTGTATGAAGAATATATTCTTAATGGATTTATTCTTAAATGCCAGCACAGAATATTCCAAGATCATTCTGAAAATTGTGTTGAGAGTATTATCAGTATACTAGAAGTAGAACTTCAACCTAGTTTTGAATATTCTAGAATACTTCTAGAATACTTAAGACATGTTCAAGAATATACTTTAAGTTAACAGGATTCAAGAATATTCCAGAAAAATGTTAAGATTCAAGAATTCTCATTTAATCTTTAGGAATAATTCAAGAAACTTCTAGAATATAAATTCATGAATATTCCTGAACTTTTTTGAATTATTCTAGAATAGTGTTCAGAATATTCTAGAATAATGTTAGGAATATTCTAGAATAATGTTAGGATCATTCTAGAATATTGTTAGGAATATTCTAGAATATTGTCAGGAATATTCTAGAATAATGTTAGGAATATTCTTCAAGTAGGCAAGAATATTCTAGAATTATTCAAGTCCTTTTTCAAGAATATTCCTTACCAAAACATCGAAATATTCTAGTTAAAATTCAAGAATTCTCATTTAATCTTTATGAATAATTCAAGAAACTTCTAGAATATAAATTCATGAATATTCATGAACGTTTCTTGAATGGTTCTAGAATTGTTCTTGACCGTTTCGCCGGGGTTATAACCATACTGTACCATAACAGTAAACTATAACAATAATGTCTAGTGCTGCACATAAGTGAGTTGACATAATGCCAAAAATGTCTTGAACAATTTCAGAAAAATATGATTTACATTAAATTCCTTTTCCTGGCTCTGCATGTAAGTCAACTGCTTTGAGTGACGAAGGAAGATGAAGATGAAGTCAATTATATAAGCTATTCCATCATTAATAGTACCATATTTATCATCCCACAACACTCACCAAGCTCACTAAAGTTAAATTCCGCAGCGTTTTCCTTCAAATCCTCGGTGATGTCCACGATAGTTTCCGAGATGAGGTCCTTGATCTCGTTGATCTTGGAAACGGCAATAGCCAAGAGCGACTTGTACAACTCGTCTTCCTTCTCCCTCGCAAAGTCCAACTTCTTGGGTGTAATGAGCATGTCTCGTGCCATGTCAAAAGCCGACAGAATAAACATCTTGAGGCACCTGGTGTGAGAGTTGTTCAGTACGGTGGCTGCGTTCACCAAGTAGCTCTGAAAAGTCTGGCGAGCAAACTTGGAGAAAGACGGCAAGAACTCGTGGAAGCGTTCGATGAAGACGCTCTCCACAGAGACAACGTTGGGTGTTAGAGCGCGTCGGATTTGTGCTTCGTACTCTGATCCAGGGAGGTAACCTACGCGACAGAGCTGATGATGAAGGTCTACTGACGGAGCGTGTATTTCTGTGGGGAAGCTAGTATAAGAGGCTGTTGCGCCATCGACGGAACTTTCGCCATCCTGAGTTTTTGAGGTTTGAGTTTTTGTCTGGGTAGCCCCCTCCCCCCAGCCTCCTCCTCGACCAGTGGGTACTGCCTCTGGAGCGCCATCCGGTGGGTCGGTGTCTATGGTGCGTGAACCAGGGGGAGGCACTCTGACGAAGCACATGGCCTGGAAACTGGACACCTTGCCTATCTCTCCCAAGTCTTGCACATCCTGAACAAAAATTTGATATCGCTGTCAGTGTCAGTTTCATGGTTTATATGCACAATCTATCAGATATGGCATTTAAAATCTAAGGCCCCCACTTAAAAAAAGTAGGATTAGGGAAACCCTGAACCATAAAACCTTTTCCAGTTTCCACTAATCAGTAATCTTAAGGAAAAAAATATAAGACAGACAATGGGGAAATTTGGCGCTTGATCCATTAACCCTGGAAAAATAAAGCATGCACGATGAAAAACTCCCATTGACAGTCTACCGGGCTTTTTCTATGGTGACCCTTATCCAACATTCCTGTGTGTGCTTAATCATTGTGTAAAACAGGAAAGATGACCAGTAGATTTCATAATTCTGCACAGTCATGTATAATACAATGCTGAGTGACCTTCATGATTCTATATATATATTACGTTGTATAAGCTAGTCCCTGTGAAAATACTGACTTCTATACTGTTTCTTAAACTCCTGGAATGATCTCATAATCATTATCTTGATATATCTTCAACAACACTGACAAGAATTAAATGTCAAGAAAAACCAGCAAAACTAGGAGAGAAGAATGGGCTGGGTACAGAGTAGAACAAGAAAGAAATTGTGAAAGATTGAATGATTAAGGAATGCATAAATTTATAAATGGATATTCAACTCTGAATCCATGAACAAATGACAGAATAAGTTGCCGAGCCACATGACCGTAACAAAATACATGTATGATAAAACACCAAGACTCTCATAGGTGTCTGGTCTGTCTCAGTCTCTGACTGCTAGTTGATCTGTCTCAGTGACTCAGACAATCTTTTTTATTCCTGGTTCTACCCCTACCTCTGACCATGCATGCCAGCTCCTTCCCATTTTGATTCCCAGTTGCATGTCCACATCCATCCAAATGCATTTTATACATATTGTGAGACAGTGTATGTATGTGTTGATCAACCTCATTCAAAATTCGCTCACATAACGTCATTTCAATAAACTCAAGAGGCTGAGTCAATCATGCCTGCACTTATAAGTCACTGAGTCAGTCTAGTACTATAATATTTGCCTTTCTTTTCCTACTCTTGGCCAGACGCTTAGTTAGACCCCCTCCTTTAGTAAACATTAAATCAAAACTTGACTAAATGTAAAAAACACTACAATTTTGTATGGCTGACAAGTGACATCTATATGTATCTATATATATACGACTTGTGTCTGTGTGTGTGTGTGTGTGTGTGTGTGATTGATCGCCATGCACGGCCAAAGTTCTCGATGGATCTGCTTCAAATTTGGTGTCCATATTCAGATACACCCTGCACAAAATCTGGTCGATGAGATATTTCAATACGTGCTCTCAGCGCGCAGCGCTGAACCGATTTTGATTCCACCTCAGCTACCCGGGCCCCCATACCGACACACCAAAGCCAAAGTTCTCGGTGGATCTTTTTCAAATTTGGACACCGTATTCAGCTACACCCCGGACACAATATCATCGATGAGATATTTCAACACGTGCTCTCAGCGCGCAGCGCTGAACCGAATTTGGTTTTTGTGTTCATTTCACCATTATAAGTAACTCTTCCTTATCTTCTCATCTTCTCCATGTTTTCAGCGTTTACCTCCCTTCCTTCGTATGGTGCACTTTTGTATGAAGGGGGCATCTTCGGATATTCCCCGTTCTGTTACTATTTTTAGAAGGTCACCGCAGTGTCCAGAACGTAAATTGGACCCGTAAATTATCCTCACTGTAAAAGTGCAAAGGTCGAATCAATTTATAGCCACGCGAAAAATACACTGTCATCTATCTCTCTATAGATACGGCTTCTCTGTGTTTGTGTGTGTGTGTGTGTGTGTGTGTGTGTGTGTGTGTGTGTGTGTGTGTGTGTGTGTGTCTATGTGAGGAACACCTGTGCATTGTTCAGTTCTGTTTGTGATGTGGTCTGGCGGCTTTTGTGTAATTTTATGTACTGACCTTCCTTTGAGAAGCCATAACAGTTCAAAAGGGCTTAGAGATAAGCTCTAACTTGCTCAGTCCTGTTTGAGTGGAGTTCGCCTCCAAAGGTGATTAACACGGTTACATTCGTCGACAAGGATGGGACTCGATATGGTCAGGAATGGCATTATGGCCACTGAATCATTTTCGTGCTGTTCCCATTCCACGAATCTGGGAGGGACCTAAGCTTGGCGGGTCCATTGTTCGGAGCCGGCGTACGGCTCTAAGTTCTTCTTCCCGGCGAAGCCGGCTACCCGGCGAAGCGGGTATTCATTCTAGTAATATATACGACTTGTGTCTGTCTGTCTGTCTGTGTGTCTGTGTGTGTGTGTGTGTGTGTGTGTGTGTGTGTGTGTGTGTGTGTGTTCGCGATGCACGACCAAAGTTCTCGATGGATCTGCTTCAAATTTGGTGGGCATATTCAGGTAGACCCCGGACACAACCTGGTCGATGAGAATTTTCCACACGTGCTCTCAGCGCGCAACGCTGAACCGATTTTGGTTTTTCTGTTCATCTTCCCAGATCCATTCCCAGTAACTCTTCCTTATCTTCTCCAGTGTTTTGCGTTTATCTCCCTTCCTTCGTGTGACGTCAATCCATATTCCCGTTACTATTTTTAGAAGGTCACTGTCCACAACGCTCAATCCATATTCCCGTTACTATTTTTAGAAGTTTTCCTTCGTGTGGCGTCAATCGCGTACGGTGCGCCACTCACCCGGCTTAAGCCGGGTATTCGGCTCTACTTCTTCCCGGCGAAGCCGGCTACCGGGCGAAGCGGGTATTCATCTAGTACTTTTATATTTTCTCTTGTGCAAAAAAGTACTAACTATCAGTAAACTAAAAGACTATTCTGGCATTTGAATTGCCCCTATACTTAGATCAGTGAACTGCAGTGTATCTTTCTGTGTTGAATGCAAGTACAGTTCAAAATCTCTGTAAATCTCATATACCTCGGTTTTATTCTCTCTCTTTTCCAAAAACCCTGATAATCTTTTCTTTGGAGGTCATAAAAAAAGGGGGTTCCACTAAATCAGTAACTGGTCAGTGAACTATTATAATTTCTGTGGTGAATGCAAGCATGCAATGATGTGTAAATTAGTTCAGCTACTCTGAAAATTAGTTCAGCTACTCCGAACTGTCAGACTACAAGTACAACTAAGTATATTTTAGAATAAGCTGAACAAACAGCCATGTAGCAGATGTAATGAGGGTCAATATCCTTCATGCATTTTTTTTTATCATACACTCTAGATAGCTGGCCTGAGCTTGGCTCACACTAAAATTGACATAAATCCTGATAACTGGCCCATGGATATGTTTTCACAGAGGTTGTACGTGGTTTCATCTGTTACTGTGTTAGTGCTGATAAAAATTGTATCGTTCACTTTAATGCTAAGTGACAGTGCAGTAGAGCCTATATTTACCGCTATAAGTACACATGCAATAGTGGTACCTCTCAGAGTCTCATTTAAAACCTCAAAAAATCTAAGAAAATCACGTCTTTAAAAAGGAGAGAGTTTTAAACAGGGGTAATTGTACAGAGGTTAAATCTAAACAAAGGGTCCGTGAAAGCAGCTAGGGTCTTAAAAAAAAGGGAGGGGCCCGGGTGGTCTTAAATCCGGGGTTTTCAAAAAGGGGCTACTGTAGTATAATAACCTGACGTGGTTTGAAGTTGAACGCTCCATCACTACCACACTCCATTCTGAATCAGAGTCACAGTATATGTCAGCATGAAATTGAAAAAGATAGCTTTATCTATACCCCAGAGCTGCATGCTGATAAATCTACGTAGTACATATACATATATATATATATAATATATATTATAGCCGTAGTTCTCATCAGGAACAATAATAACCGTAGTTCTCATCAGGAACAATAATAACGTGTTGATAAAAACAGAGCTCTGTGTCGCCTACAGTATGAGTCAGCAACCAATTTAAGTACTTTTCAACAGCACACAATATCTATGTGAGATGTACTGCTGGGCTATTCTCGACTTATTAAAATTACCCACAGTAATAACTTGCCAGAATAAGGTGCAAAAGAAAATTCACAGTGATGGAGATCGAATGAAAGTTAAGACGGCGAAGAAGAAAACAAACAACAACAACAAGAATGATGTCAAGTGACAAATTAATGACAGCATTACTGAGGCAATCCATTCTTTCTTTTTTAAAGGAGGTCAGTCTTAAAGTGGAGACTGCACGCGGTAAATTACAGAGGTTATGACCCAGGTTTACTAAAAATGTTTTCATGAAACTTTTTCATCTTAAAAATATTCATAATAATATTACATTAAGTTAACTCTGTTGCCACCATGTAGTAGATGCAGGGTGATTAGTTAAACAGTGATTTAAAAACAGAGTCAGTCTTTTGTTTGCAAATTCACATTTTACGTGGTATAATTGTAGTTGTAACAGTAATAATTGTAATACAGTACCTATAAAGAAAAACGTAATGTAAAAACTGTATAGACCGACACTCCATTTATCTTAACTCAGTATTCTACCCATTTCATGCGTCAATTGATATTTGTGGTTATCTGCTACTGTTGAATATGTTTTGTACGTACTAGCTCAGCTGAAGTTATGATTTCTCATGCTGAGAGTGGGTGGGCCCTATACAAATTAATAGAGCTGTTTCATACATGAATAAATTATGTGTAAGAAAGATACAGGTCAGAATCTATTTAGGCATGCAAGTGCCTGTGTCACTTTCAGAGTGATCGACTGTTAGCTGGTTTCATGCATGATATGGCACATTTTCATGTGTACTGACAAAGTCTACAGTACGATCTAATCATTCAGGCCATGCATGCTCAGCACAAATAGCTGTTTTACACGGCTGTAAGATGATATATATGCAGCTTTCATTGGCCTTTTACAAATTCATGTTTCTGATACTGCCGATGTAGTCACTATGGGTAAGATGTAGGTCAACGACTGAAGTAAGTGGGCAAGTGTCGTTGTCAATGGAGAGTACTAAGACTTCATGCTTGACAGCACATTCTCTTATACTTATAGTTATAATCACCCATTGAAAAGCATGAAACAGACTGCCCTATATTGTCAATGAAAGTGACTATTAATTCCCACATTTTTAATATGAAAAAGCGCTGTATAGACATAGACATAGACCACTTTATTATCTCAAGACGAGAAACTAAGGTGTGGTGTATCACAGCAATTGCATACAACATAAAACGCAATAACATAAATAAAATATTGAGGCGCAAATAGTCAACTCATAATAATTTAAGATTAGAATAATAGCATCAGATGTATGTACTATGCACAGTCTGTTCGGTACCTGTATTACTATAAAACACAATGCTGATGTGTGCATCTGAACCAGTGATTATAAGTGTTGGAGGTTGATTGAGATGACTGCATACATGTACTTGGCTCACATGTTATGCAAACTCAGACAACAAAGGCTGTATGCTTAAAAGTTAACCATGAATTCGGGTAGCCCGGTCAGAAATATCTGTTTCACATGAGCAAGGCACTAAAAGGTCTATAGTCAGGGTTCAAATTCTAGACAAATGGTGAAAAAAAGAGAATAAAATAGAAAGTAACAATAAAAAGGTTCGGAAAATATTCTAATACTAGTGTGTGTGTGTATGTTGGGGTGGGGTTGTGGTCTGTGGAGGTTGGAGGGATATAATTGGTGTGTGCATGCACTTGTGTGTGTCTGGTGTGTGTGTGTGTGTGTGTGAGTAAGTATGTGTGTGTGGCGTGTGTGTGTGTATGGACAACAAGAGTTTGATCTTTATTGTGTATGTGTGTGTTTGCGCGTACGTGTGTGTGCGTGTTATACACAGTGAGTTAAATTACTTAGGAATGGTACGCTTTTGATCAGTATAGCGTTCATCTCCCGATGTATACATTGGAACCCCTTAAGACACCCCCCCAACCTTTTCTCTCTTTTAAGACTTTAATTTTCACATAAGATTTTCTCCTACCAGCTAATAATAACAGGTACTGCATCACAGGCAGCGGTATGGTCACGCTAGCATTCAAAGTAAGCTTTATGTGTACATAATTAAGCATGGCAATATATATTCCTTTAATCAATATATATATCAGTACAGGAACGTTCATAAAAATTCTTCATAATTTAAAATGCATTATCAGGAACACCAATTAAATAAACCAAAAATGATACAAAATGACAATCAACACAGATTTGTTTTTAAATTGTTACTGAGAAAAGTATTAATAAACACTGCGCAGGACATTTAATTGCATGTTAAAATGTCAGAAACATCTGAATAAAAAACCAAGAATGATAGGTTATTAATTTGATTGTTTCATTTATGGGAAAAAAACACGTTACATTTTTAAAGCAGAGATTTGCGGTACTTCGACCCAGTGGTCTTTTAACTTTTAAGTACATTTGTAGACAGACACTGAGACAGACAAACGCTTATGATAGAGATGATTAACTTATCTCAGAATCAAGAACCTCTCTGGCAAGGCAATCTTCTTAATAATTTGCAAAAGCTGTTTTGTAATTGTGAGCTGTTGATTTGTTATTTTTGTTGCACAATACACGAGAGCAGATCAAGTTTTGAAATTAAGCCCTGTCATAGAAAATGACTGTGAATGAAAGGTATGCAAGCCTGGCTATAGGTTTCACTCAGACTGATCAGTTTATTTAACTAATTGGTATTCACAATCATAAACCCACAAACCTACTATAATAACCCTGATTTTGATAATGAAATTAATTCACGAAAAATTCAAATTTTGGGTTGACAATTATCATAAATCATGTTTCTCTCAAAAATCAGAAAAGTATAAACCATCATGTGCTGGATGATCCTAGCTACCAGCTGTTAATAATTTTCACAATGAAACAACCCTTGAAAAAAAAAGACATAAACCCACCTTATCATTCAGCTGATCAGTAGCAAAGCCATACACCAGAATGGACGGAACCTGACCGATGCACTTCAAGACAATCTCCTCAGTCATTTCTTCCGGACCCGAGGGTGACACCACCACGTTAGCGCCATAACGCAACAGAGGGTGGTTCTGTGTCACTTCTAGACATGCCAGGCCCCTGGCGTTATCTCCCCTCGATCCTGGGGTGTCGTTGTCAGAAATCACCAGATCTCGCAACGGGATCGTATGCCAAGGACCATTGTCTGCCTCCAGAGTATCCAGAAGGTCATAGTCTTCTCCCAAACTCAAGCTTGCAGTCGCTGTATCCCCATGCTTGAATCGCACCATGCGTAACCTAGTGAGCGCCGAAGCTTCGTCTTCCAAGGCCGGAAGAACCGTTTTGCCGAAGAGCTCATTGATGATGCGTGACTTGGTGTACGGATTTTGTCCAAAGACCACAATGGTGGGTGGTCGCTCGATGATCTGCACAATCTCTGCTTCCTCCTCCTTCAGTAACTCCGCAGTGATTATTTGAGCTGCAAAATGTACAATTATATTTTGCAATACAAATTACAATGTATCACAACATATAGTTTCACTTTCAGCATACGTGTAGAACAAACACACACATATTTGTTTGTTTGTTTGCTTAACTCCCAGCCGACCACGAAGGCCGCAGACCTGTTTACCCCCATAAGTGTTTTGGAGTAATGCTCAGCCCCAAAAATAGTAATCCTGGCACAAAAATAGTAATCATCCAGCCTTCGCCGCCAATTACAACGCACATGACAACTGTGTCTGCGAAACGCAATCATGCACACATATCCATCATTCACAAACAAAACACAGTTTTTGTAGTCATCATAATTTCAAAGAAGATCACATCACTGATTCTTTTTCTTTTGCTCGTAGTAGGCCTTTTTCAGTGTGTCAAGCGCTTCTCTACTGTACTTGCGCTTGCCGAATGAGTGAGGGCGAGACTTCACCACTAGAAGGCTCTCCAGCATCTCATCAGACAGACATGATCTCTGGTCAGTCCTGTGCTTTTTCACTCCATTTTGCCATTGAAAAAAACAATGCCAAACATGTGAATTAATTTATTTTTTTTGTTATTTATGAAAATCGTAGTCTTGACACGGATAGCAGAATGGCGTATTTTTTGCAGAAAATCGTAATAAATTACGCCAAAATCGTAAGGGTAAACAGGCCTGGAAGGGCCATATCAGGGCGGTGCTGCTTTGACATATATATATAACGTGCGCCACACACAAGACAGAAGTCGCAGCACAGGCTTCATGTCTCACCCAGTCACATTATTCTGACACCGGACCAACCAGTCCTAGCACTATAACCCCATAATGCCAGACGCCAGGCGGAGCAGCCACTAGATTGCCAATTTTAAAGTCTTAGGTATGAGTCTATGACCCGGCCGGGGTTCGAACCCACGACCTCCCGATCACGGGACGGACGCCTTACCACTAGGCCAACCGTGCCGGTTAACACACACATATTAAAACTACATGTATTATTATATATAATTTAATATACTTATCATAAATATTTTATGAAAATGAGTTCAACCATCTTATATAAACCAGTACAAGAATAACATGCCTTGAAGGCAAACATGAGATATTATGTTGATGAAAATTAAAAATGTTCACTGTTATTGTTTAAAAAAAAAATTCAAACCATTCAAGTCCAGTGCATGACATTTAAAGCCCGGGGGCACTCTTACCTCACACAGGAGGTTAAAATTACTGAATGGTGACATCTTTGACTAAAACAGCAATATATTATATAGCTTTAAGTAAATTAAAAAGTTAATGGAACACAATCGCAGTTGCATTTAACAACATTAAATGACATATATATATATATATATACAGATCACTTGAAAGTTGAATGGCGTAAACCGCACACCATGCAGTTCCAGAGAATATTCCACCATTGAGCCATCGGGGCCCTTCTGTAAGATGCAGCTCATTTGATGTGATAGCAGCCCTATAGCTGCCGCGGAGGAACGTTTATGTGAGCAGTATACTCAATCTACACTAGCACGTACAGCAAACATTAACTCTCCGTCGACCATTATCTTAAAAAGGGCAAAGTTGTAACGTTTTCGCTACCCTAGCGATTCCCCCATCATCAAAAGAGCTGCATCTTACAGACACCAGTCAACTCAGTCACCGAACTCCCTTGACATACATGTATGCATCCACTGATCCAGGCTCCCATAATAGCTTCTTCGAACTACACTGACTTTGTCTTGATGATAAAAGAATTCTTTTATACATGTTTAAACAATGTTTGTCTTACTAATAATATTTGTTAATAAATCATTAATTAGGTGGCCTCTCATGAGGGGTCTACCTTGACAGTATAAGATGTTTGATGGGTTGTTGACAGACCAGCTTTTTTGTCTGTCCGAGGGGGAGCATATCGTCTTTTGTTTCATATTTATTGACCAAGGCCGAAGGCCGCGGTCAATAAATATGTTCAAACAAAAGTCGATATGCCCCCCCGAGGACCGACAAAAAAGCTGGTCTGTCAACAAACCATCAAACATCGTTTTTGTCATCATTTTGGTAGTGAGAAAATAAGTGCACAATCAACCCAGGGAGCCATATGCTTTGAAACACGGGTACCGTGCTGATAACCACACGGGTCCCGGTTTGATAACCACTGGCAATCAAAGATGGCGTGTGAAAGCAACTTTCTGTGTTTTTGAGTTCATTAAATGAGTTGGGATGAATATGTCAGGTTTGAGGATGCACATTTCTGTAGGTTCATCTCGGTATTCCACCCCCTCGGCTTTCTGTTGTAAATATTAAGCTGAGCACGGTGATCGAATGTGGAAGCTACGTTTGGTCAAAGGTCACAGAAGATTTGCGTCGTGCAGCGAAGGAAAGAATCGCGATCTTGTTTCCGACTCGGTACCTCTTTGTTTTTCATTAGACCTGTCATTCTGCTTGCTCGGCTTTGTTAGATGTTTGCATATCGTGTTGCTATTTTCTTTGCTTTTATTATTGTTTCTTACTTGTGCTTCGTTTATCGAAACAACGTCTTGTGCACGGGTCAAAATGTGTGTGTCAGGTGTCGTTTTACTTGAACTTGACGTTCGTGTTTCTCCGAACGTCTGTGTATCGAAACACAGATCTATACAAGCACTCCGTGACTTTGTAAGAAGACATAACATATCGGTAGGTTTCATTTGTTTGTGACGAATTTATTGAAGTAGTTTTGGTTTTTTGTTTACTTTTGCCAGTTTGCCAGTTGGTTTTTGGAACTTTGCAAAGCAGTGTCTTGTCGTCTGTTACTTTAGGTCTGGGGAAACGCCAATGAAAAGAGCCGAAGAATCCTCGAGCGTTTCTATTGGGTTTGCTTTTGATTATCCATGTAATAGGGCTTCCTGCAACTATGGTAACCGGGGATTTATTCCCCGGGGAACATGAGATTTATTTCCCAGGTGCTTGTGAATGAAAACTCGTGAAAATGATGACAATATATATTAGTAATACCTGACATCGCAGGTATACCACCTTTTAATCTGCACATCGTTTTTCCCAGAAAATATGCAATAACAACGATACTGACACCCTCTTTCATGTGCTTGTTCAATGACCTGACACTAAACCTACCAATCTTCAAAGATACAGTCTCAATAATGATTACTGAGAGTAAGACAGTTTAGCCTTTAGCTTTACTTAGTTTCAACTGTTCCGACATCACATACTTAGCACACTCTACAATGTGACATATCTCTCTTTTGCAAACGACATCAAACCTTCCCCCCTAACTTTAACATCTAACAAAAAAGCTGGCAAATTGAACACAGCAGAGCGTAGCAAACTTACTGCCGTCGAAGTTTCCTGAGAAGTTGATGTCTTCAAAACACTTTCTGGTCTCCTCAAAAATTTGTCCCAGACGATTCGAATGACCACAGAATTTGTGGAACTCGCTGGGCAAGTTCACAGTCATTGTCGGTTGAATCAGCAAACGTCCAACGCTCCTGAGACACCGACAAAAATTCACATTGTTCAGGAAGAGACAATTATAGCTAATCTGTCAATAACTGTTCCACTCATCTCTGAGTCTTTCGCCTGGCCTTGATCCACGCGAGTTCACCTGACTTGCGCAGTAGAATCAGGCGCGCGACACCGGAAACGATCGTCTGTTCCAGCCGCATGAAACTGTCATTTGTCAGGTTTGTTTGAGTTTTTCCCCTCCAAGATCAGTAAATAGATCGCGCAGTTGGATGGCTCATGTTGCTCTTCGTCCAGAGCTTCTAATATTGTTTCCCTTGATTTCTTGATGGGTTACTTTTCTTTGATTTTGGTGGGACCAGTAAGGCAGTAAAGTCAAGTGCTGACATAAATGATAAAATTTTACAAACGTGTGTCAGTGCACAGGCGGAAGGTATCGTCCACTGGACTACTACTATCACAGAAAGACTTCTGTGCATAGTAGTAGTTCAGTGGACGATACCTTCTGCCTGTGGTCAGTGTTGCTGGTACAGAGCATCTCCCGTTTGAGACGTACAGGAGCTGCGTGTTAGCCGAAAGCGACCGTTCCTTTTGTTATCAAGTGATCTTGAAGTTCAAAACTGAGTGGGTATGACTATGAGTATGAGTAGGAAAAAAACACATGCCCTGTCACTGTCAGGGTACATGCAGCTTTCATGATCGACTTTCACTTTCAGTGAGTTTCACAATGGTTGTATAATAAGTAAATAGTTATCCCAGCGAAGTTCAAGGTATCCCACGAACGCTATATTGTAATCGACTTGAGAAATGTTCATGCCAATAATACATGACAAAGAAGGAATCTTTGTGCCCTAATTAACTCAGGCTACAGTTGAGGATGGAAGTTCACGAAAAATTGTGAACATACTAATACTCATTACTATTACTAAAATACGGTGGGTGCCGATCATTTCTTCGATTTTTGATCCAACGCCACCCAGGGCCGCTTTGTTGGGGTAGAATTTCCGAGACTACAGCAAGTAGACGACGATACGATGTTTTTATGTCAATGCATCATGACGTCATCCCCTCTCTTGGGCTTTTCTCTCGCACACGTAGCGTGTGTGTGTGTTTGCAATTGCATGTTTGTGTGCACAAATGTGTGTGTGTGTGTGCGTGTATGTGTGTGTATAGTGTGTTAGAGAGAGAATAAAGAGAGCGAGAGAGAACAAGAGAGAGTGCGGTGTTTGTGTCTGTCTCAGTGCCTGTTTGTCAATGGGAGTGTGTGTTTTGTGTGCACGAATGGTGTTTGTGTGTGTGTGTGAGAGTGTGTGTGTGTATACTATAAGAGTGTGTGTGTGCGTGTGTGTGCATGCGTGTGTGTGTTAATTTATGTGAGGGCGTGTTGGTGTCTGTCTGACTATGTGCGTGTGAGTGTGTGCTTTGCGTGCATGAATGATGTGTGTGTGTGTGACTGAGTTTGTGTGTGTATGGGTTTTTTGCATGTTTGTGTGTGTGTGTGTGTGTGTGAGAGAGAGAGAGAGAGAGAGAGAGAGAGAGAGAGAGAGAGAGAGAGAGAGAGAGATTTGTTCTTCGCTGGGGGTATGCAGTGCCTTGGCGTTGCACTTAACTACTTTATTCATATTTTCAACAAATACATAGTACAGATCCTTCCTTTACTGTTAGCATTTAAAGGTGGTCGTCTACATTTTTGCTTTTTTTCAATAAACTTATGGTTAGATTTCGATACAAAATTATGTCAACTGATGAATGAACCATGGGGAAAAAAATTATAGAAAAAAAATATATGTATTGTAAAAAAAGATTTTATTTTTGGGTAGCGTGACTCACGCTTCCAATATTTTGTTTTCTGTTTGCTGAGAACATGTGCTTTGCCTAAAAATACTGACCAATCAAATTCATGTCACTATGCTTATAGCCACGCCCAAACAAGTGCAGCAACAGTTTGACACTGGAGCGCTGTCCACGCTTTTTTTTTAACACACGAAATGCACGGGATTTGAGAGGAGTTTTGCGCTTGGCATTTTCCAAATAAGGATATCCTACTATGAGTACTACGCTGGAATACTACAATGAATTTTCAAACGGCGACACTGGCTTCGTCTTTCCTGATCGAAAGGGGGTGTATTGTTGATATTTGTAGATAATAGACTCTGCATTTTAATGGTCAAATGGCGATTTCGGTATAAAAATGTAGACAAGGATCTTTAAGCAGCCTTGTTCGTTTAGCATAAATTTATTGATAATTTCATTTTCATGAGAAACCGAAAAGGACAAGACATGAAATTTTATTTAGTTATACTATAGTTAGATATAATTTATATCTTGCATGTATCACTATCACATACCATATACTCTTTCCAGGCTTTAACTATGGTTAAAAACTTAAACATGCCGGGCCGGGGTCGAGAGCATAACCTTCATTTTAAATGAGCTAGCTGATATTTATATGTTCTTGCATGGATTATAATTAATTTCAACTCAGTCGTAACACACAACACAATTAAGAACTAATGCTAAAGCTGCATTCTTGATATATATATATGTGATGGAGAATTATTTTAAGTACACTAGAGGAAGGAAGGATTGGCATCCTAGTGCTTGGAGATGGAATGCAAAGTAAGAAAAGAGTGGGAAACTATAGATAGTGCTGGCTATAGTCTATGACTGTCTCCTTATAACGTCATTTACATAGACCATATTCTTGTGATGGACTAGAGGGATGGACGGTTAACCATTGGCACTTGATGTAAATTTCTGGCTCACATAAGTGTAGCCTATGCGATGCTAACTTTTGTCTGTCTGTGCGTGCGTATGTCTGTGGTAGAAACTTTAACATTTGACTGAACACCGAAATACTAATTTAATATCATATTCTTACTCCGAATCACATTAGCATTGAGTCACCTGAGATGCTTATCACTGAAAAACGCTTACCCGGCTAAAGAATTTAAAGGGAAGCAACCCCATCACCAAAACGAAAGTGAAAGTAGCTTTGGTAATGGGCCAGTACACCGGGAGTTACCTCCCATACGGGTGTATGCCACGTCACTTCCTCTAGGAACACGTGCCTATTATCATACGTCTTTTTCACCTCGGAGAGGACGGTTCACTTTTTGACGCTCTGTGGCTGACCTTGTGTGTTTGAGTGACACCCGCCGGCCACGTTACCCAGCTTGTCTGCTCGCCTTGCCTACAGTTTGGTGAGCTCGTTCCCGTTTGTTGTTGGTTGTTTGCGCTGTTTCGTTACCGTACGTTGTCCGTTTTTTACGGACTTGTGTGTCAGTGACTTGCGTGTTTCGCCATTTTGTTGTGTGAGTTAGTTAGCTAACTCGTGTGACTTTGCTAGTAGCTCTGCGTGCCCTCTTTCTGTTTGGGCAAGTGTAGCTTTAGTATTTTGTTGACGCGTAAGCGTGTGTGTTTACTGTGTTTTCAGTCGTTTTGACTTACGTTTCAGTAAATCTTTTTACTTTGCCACGTGTTGTTGACGTTTGTGTCAGTGTCTTGCGTGTCGCCATTTTGTTGTGTGAGTTAGTTTTCTAGCTCGTGTGACTTTGTTTGTAGCTCTCCGTGCCTCTGCTTGTGGGGCAAGTTTAGCTATAGTATTTTGTTAACGCATTAGTGCGTGTGTTTACTGAATTTTCCAGTCGTTTAGACTTATGTTTCAGTAAATTTTTTCGCGTTGCCACGTGTTGTTGTCAACATGTCCGATTCAGACAAGCGCCGTGGCAAGTCGGACCCCAAGGGGAAAATTAAGGCTAAGTCTTCCTCTTCCAAAGCAACGTTACTTGTTACAGACCAAGAGCGTAACACTTTGTTGGCTGTACCAATTTCGGCGCCTAGCGCTGTTACTACTTCTGCTTCTTTTGCGGCGCCTAGCGCTACTGTTACTTCTGCACCTGTCTCTACATCGGAGACTTCGTCTTCTTTGTTAGCACCTGGACAAGGTGCGTTGGTTTCCTCTCTGTTAAAGTCACTGGTTCCAGAAATCCGCAGCTTGGTGCAGGCAGAATTTCAGCGTTCCGTCGCCAGCAGTTCGGCGTTTCCGGCATCTGGCAGTGACGTCCGGGCACTGGCTTCCGTGTCTTTGTCCTCCACTTCCGGCTTGGAGCAGCGTCCTCCCTCTTCAGCGTCGGTTGGTAAGCAGAGCTGGTCCGATAGCCCTCGTGAGGCGCCTGGACGTTCTCCTTCGGGGGACAGCTCTTTCGCATCGGGTCACGACCGATACCTTGCTGATCTTTCATTTCCGGCGATAACCTACGAGGCCCCGGACTTGTTCGAACAGCGGCGGCAGTCGGTTTCGACTGCCGCATTTCCGGCACTTGCCGGAAGTGATGATCCGTCCGCTCCGGCACGCTACGGCGGTCGCGGCAGGATGGAGTATTCACTGACTTCCGGTCCTTCCGGATCGCGAAGTCAACCAGTGCAGTCTTCACTTCCGCATTTTGCGGTTCCGTTGACTACACTTCCGGTTTCGGCCGGAAACGCTTCTTCCTCTTCTGGTGGTTCCTTCCGGATACCAGATAGTGGATTACAGCGTGCGCCTTCCGGCTTTCAAGCGCCTAGGCTTGAGCAGGCATCACTCCACTCAGTCGGGGGAGTGACGTCAGCTCATCCAGCTCCGGTTTTTGCGGATGGTCGTCCTGCTTACCCTTTACCTTCACAGGGTTTTGGGCGGCAGGATGACGTTAGTGCTCAGGCTTTTCCGGTTTCCGGTTTGCCAGGGCATGCTTCTGCTTCCGGAACTGGTGACTTCGGTCATGGTTCCACGTGTGACTATTCTGATGCTCCATCAGTGGTCAGCGAGGAGTCGCGGGGCGTGTTTCCGTCGAAGCTCAAGTCTGTTCTTGACGTCGCGGCGGAAGTAACGTCTCGTTATTTTCCTGAAGGGGTGGTGGCTGCGGACTCTTCCGCATCATTCGTTCCTTCTGCCATGGCGGACTTCCGGCCGGCACAGGAGGATGTTTCTTCCTTCCGGTTCGCCGAGTCTCCGTCAGTGGCTTACCAACTTTCGCATTCACTGGTTCGTCCAGCACATGCGGGGAGTGGTATTCGGCCAGTGCCTGTTCCGTTACTGCTTCCTTTTGGTCCAGTTCCGGAATCAGCTCAGCAGTGGGTGGCTTCAGCTGCCCAAGCCTCTTCCTTCGTGCCTACGGCCAATAGGAAGCTTGGCATGCCCAATCAGAGCCAGAATTGGCTGGCGTCTTTTGCACTCCCTAGGGCTACCCTTCCGGTTTCCCGGGAATTGCTGCCTCTTCTGACTAAACCGATCAAGCGTGATTCGGTTTTGCCGGTTTCCGAGGCTTCCCTCCTCTCTGCTGAGGAGGTTGGACGTCGGCAGATCGAACTGTCCTCCATTGCGGAGACTCTCGTTCGGGCTCTGTCTCGGGCATTGACCGATTCGCTAGTTCCTTTCACTCTCAGTGAAGAACAGAATGCGGACGATGTCTCTGCGCTTTTGACCGCATTGGCCAAGGTCAATGAGGAACAATTGCGTCTTTCCTCCCTGCAGTACACCCAAGCGGTACTCTGCAGGAGGGATCTCTTCCTCTCGCAGTCCCAATTCACGGAGCTGGCTACTAGGGAGACCTTGAGAGTCTCCCCGGTCTCAGAGGAGTCTCTCTTCTGTCCGCTGGCACTGGATGCCAGACAGAAGGAGATTCAGTCAAACAAGGACAGTCAGTTCCTTGACTACACTCTGAAGGGGGTGAAACAGTCTCAGCCTTCTAAACAGAAGCAGGCTCAGACATCGTCTAACCCCAAGCCAGCTCAGAAGCGGCAGGCTTCGCCGGCCGCTCGTGGTGGGAAGAAGAGGACGGCATCGGGGAGGGGGCGTGGCGGCTCTGGAAGTAAGCCACTCCCCCAATGAAGCGCTCCCGATCTCACCTCCCTCCCGCCCTCCACCTTGGTGATGGCGGGAGGCCCCTCCCGGGCACTTTCTCGTTGGATGTCGGTAGTAGACAGCCAATGGATTGTGGGAGTGGTGAGTTCGGGCTTCCGTCTACTCTGGCGGGAGGAAAAGGCGCCTCTTACCCGAGTGCCTCCGCGGTTCAAGCCCCCCTTCTCGCAGGAAGCACGTTCCGTCTTGCAGTCGGAAATTGCCTCCCTGGAGCAGAAGGGCGCGGTGGAGAGAGTTCGGGTCCACAGCTCCCTGGGATTTTACGGGCGTCTGGTCGCTGTTCCCAAAGCATCAGGAGGATGGCGTCCCGTGTTGGATTTATCTCTCCTCAATACTTTCTTGATGGAGATAAAATTCAAGATGGAGACGCCAGCCTCTGTCCGAGACTCTCTCCGCCCAGGAGACTGGGTGACCTCGATCGATCTCACGGTCGCATACTTTCACATTCTTATGCATCCGACCGACCGGAAATGGCTTCGTTTCCGGTGGGGAGATCAGATCTACCAGTTTCGCGCACTCCCTTTCGGGCTGTCTCTCGCACCGTGGATTTTCACCATGGTGGTGAGACAGGTCTGTGCACTGGTGAGGTCCCAGGGTATCCGTCTGCGGGCTTATCTGGACGACTGGCTCATCATGAACCAGTCCCAGAGCGGCTGTTCGCAGGATACCCTGACGGTTCTTCGAGAATCCAACTGGTTGGGGTTCTCGATCAACCGGGTAAAGTCGGAGCTGACCCCGTCACAGACATTCACTTATCTGGGGATGTCTTTCGACACGGTCGCTTGGACTGTCCAGCCTTCTCAGAGAAGGGTGGACAAGCTCCAAGCTCAGATTCGCTCCACTTTACCTCTCCTGATGGCTTCCATCCGCTCGCTCGCCTCCATCTTGGGGCAGATGGAGTCTATGGCTCTTCTGGTTTCACTGGGCCGGGTCCACAAATGTCCGCTTCAGTTCGCGCTGAAGCCGTTTGTGGACTCTCCTCTGGTGGACTGGGACGCCCTCATCCCTTTGCAGGGATGGTTCCAGTCTGCGACCCTTCCGTGGTTGCACACGGAGTGGGTCTGCAGAGGTGTTCCGATCGTCGTGCCCCTCCCCGACCTGGACCTCTTTACAGATGCGTCCAGGGAGGGTTGGGGGGCACATACAGATCTTCAGACTCCTCCCTTTCCGTTACTCAGCCGAGTAATCCGGAAAGCGGAGATGGAGGAGCCGGCCCTTCTTCTTCTGGTCGCTCCTCTGTGGCCGTCGCAGGTCTGGTTTCCAGATCTTCTTCGGCTTGCCCAAGGGCCCCCCATTCCTCTCGCACTCGTGCGAGGGGAACTAGTGCAGCCCCGAACAGGCATTCCACACGAGGAGCCCAGTCTTCTGAAGCTTCACGTGTGGAAGTTGTTCGGGACTCGCTGAAGCGCTCTGGGGCGTCGTCTTTGACTCTGGACTTGGTGGCTCGCTCGCATAGAGCGTCCACCTCTTCAGTTTATGCTTCCCACTGGAAGGCATGGACTGCCTGGTGTTCAGCTAGAGGGGTGAGTTCGGTGGCTCCGCGCTCTATTCAGGTCGCTAACCACCTCTCTTTCATGTCTTCACAGGGCGTCTCCTCGTTGAGGGTCCGGCGCTCCGCTATCTCGGCGACTCTTCAGCAGATTGGTCGTTCTGTTCGAGTCGGGGGCGTTATAGCTGCAGTCATTAAAGGGGCTGCTCTTAAGGAAGCTAAAGCTCGTTTGCCCGCTCCCAAGTGGGACTTGTTTTTAATCCTGGAATTCCTTCGTTCTGCGGATTTTGAGCCTTTAAGCGAGGCCAGTCTGTTCAATGTCACTCGCAAAGCGCTGTTTCTCCTTTTGTTGGCTACGGCCCGACGGGGTAGCGAGGTCCACGCCCTGTCGGGTCAGCCTGGAGATATCTCCTTTGAGCCGGACGGTTCCGCATCTTTGCGTTTCCGGCCTGATTTCCTGGCCAAGAATCAGTCTCCGGGGCAGGCCTCTCCGCTGGTTAGAGTTAAGGCTCTGACCAGCGCGTTGGCCCCGGGTGACCCCGATTCGGTCAATTGCCCTGTGAGGGCACTTCGTCTGTACTTAGCCCGGACTCAGCCGATTCGGTCTAGTTCTCAGAAGTTCTTGTTTATCTCTCTCCTTACTAGGCGCGAGAAAGATTTGTCGAAGGTAACGTTGGCCCGGTGGGTGTCCTCGCTCATCAAGCAGGCTTATGAGTGGAGGCGCACAAAGAGGGGGGGGGGTTTATGCCCTCCTTGCCACTTGACTCGGCCCGAGCCCATGAGACGAGGGCGTGGGCATCCTCTCTGGCAGTTCTGCGCTCCAGACGTCTAGAGGAGGTGCTGACAACTGCGTATTGGCGTTCCGAAGATGTTTTCATAAACTTTTATCTTCGGGACGTCACAGCTCTTCGACAGGATGGCTCCAGAGGCCTTCCAGCGCTCATAGCAGCAGGCCAGTTCCTGTCCAGAACTTGATGGTGAGTTTTGATTCATTTCTAGCCCACCGCCTTGTTGATGTTATCTGCTAATGTGATTCGGAGTAAGAATATGATATTAAATGGAAAATTTCCTAAATAAATTATCATTTAATTAATATACTTACCCGAATCACATACTGTATTCCCTCCCACCTGCCCCGCTTATGGTTTTAAGATTTTTTAAAGCCGTATGATAATAGGCACGTGTTCCTAGAGGAAGTGACGTGGCATACACCCGTATGGGAGGTAACTCCCGGTGTACTGGCCCATTACCAAAGCTACTTTCACTTTCGTTTTGGTGATGGGGTTGCTTCCCTTTAAATTCTTTAGCCGGGTAAGCGTTTTTCAGTGATAAGCATCTCAGGTGACTCAATGCTAATGTGATTCGGGTAAGTATATTAATTAAATGATAATTTATTTAGGAAATTTTCCATTTTACCTGGTTATTATTCAAGCAACAGCTTCAAAGTATTGAAGCAATGATGAACATTTCGTCGGCACGTATGTAGTTAAAGTGTGTATCCAAAGAAAACGGGTGGTGGGGGGTTTTGGGGGGGGTAAAAACAGGTGACTGGTTTGTGTCCTGTGTGGTATGTAGACCAGGTCAGGGGTCAAGGTTAGGTCAGATCGCGTGAAGGATTGTGGTATAGATACAGTTATCACCGAGCTGCAGTTCGCCATTCAGAGAAGACGATTTCACATTGTTCGGTTTTGTAGCTCCAGAAAATTAGATAAAGAAGATACCAAAGGAGATTTCCTACAGGTTAATCTGCACAGCGTGTTTCCAGTGTCTGCGCGAGGAAGCGCTGTCGAAAGCGCAGTGTCGATCTGGCCATCTGGCAGTCGTGTCCCCGTAAGTAGGCTACACTGAGACAGACAGATCTAGATCTAGTGTCTCGCACTCTTGCACCGTGTCACCTATGCTTACTGTGTGTGTGTATGTGTGACGGAGTGATTGAGTTTGCGTTACTGTTTGTTGATTTCTTACGTGAGCCTTTAAGGCTTCGCCTCTTGTATCTTATGGACTGTATGATTCTAATACATAACAGATGCATGCCAAAAATGTACAGCACGACTGTTTTTTCTCTTTGCGTATAGTGCCCGGGATTCTTTGGACTCTTGATAATTAGAAATAAATATTTGTTAGAAAAGACTGTTTGTTTAATTATAATAATATTTTAGTTGTCAATGCATCTCATGTTTCAGTCTGCAGAATGGTCTTAAAGTGTCAGTTGTCAAACAGCATTAATCTTCACCTTTATAACTGATGTGATATCAGATCTTATTTACCGTGCAGGTTTCAGTCTGCACAAGAGGCTTCAACATAGCAACAGCAGTGCGTGCATGATCTCCAACTGCCATGATTTGCCTAGCTGTGACCATGCCTCTGGCATGAATGCATCTTATTGTGGATGAACCGCATGCAAGCTGACCACTTTGGACAACATTACAAGTCTTCAGAAGAGTCCAAGATGTTCCGTGCCTTGAGGAGATTGCTGGTCAAAAAATTTGGAGGTATATATAAGTTAATTTGCTGATAAGGGTAACGGTTTTTTTTACAGAGCATGTATTACTTTTTCTGTATTTTTGTTTTCAAACTAGTAAACCAACCAAGCAACCAACTGGCGAATCAAGTGTTAACCATCCACACATCCAGTGGAGCATAGGTTTAAATCTATTTTGCATTCGTATTATAAGCAGCAGCTATATCATTCGTGAGAAAATATTGAGGCACTGCGGATGTGATATATTCTAATTAAGTCCAAAAAAGTTTGTGCTGGTGAGTTGTTTTTTTATTCCATTTTTGTTGTTTGTTTGTTTGTTTATTTTAAATTTAAGGACAAACAGTGAGTAAAAATGGGGTTGTTGCAAAGTTCAAATGTGTGTTTTTGTTTCTTTACAGGTGTAAAACGTTTTCTGTTCTTTGTGACATGTGTGGCCATCATCCTCTACTGTCTTCATTCCATCTTTGCAGGTGGCTGTAAGTATTTACTAGATTCAGATAATGTTTATTAATCAAAATAACAAATAAAAATACCGTAAAAAAAACAAGGGAAAGAAAAAAGCTGAAAGTAAATGTATATATTTATAAATATAATATATACAGATGTATTAAACACAGTAACATCCAATCTAACATGAAATCAGAGCAATGTAGGATTTAGTAGCACAAAGAGATTATGATTATGTCCTGTTTTGATTGTGACATTATTTTGCTTTTAATGTTAAAGGCACAGTGCAGCTCACAGCCTTCGTTTTGCGTTTTTGTTGCAGCTGAGTGCATTTACAATTCAAAAATCCTCCTATGGTAGTAAAACAAACCCAAAACTACCCAAGGACGACATCTGTGAAGCTCGACAGTTTCTTGTTCACGCGAGTGCATAACTTAACCTAGTTATTACGTGGTGTTTGGTCGGAGTTCGATTCAACTGAGTGATTCCGGCCTCCATTTTGTTTTTACACAAACTCATGATGACGTCTGACATAGTTTGCTAGTGACTGTGTTTTTGTGCATGATGTGGTGATCTACCTGATCTAAATTTAGACCAAGACAACTTTTCTTCACACGCCCATCCCGAAGCCGATCCAGTATTTTGTCACATGATTATATGGCCAAGAATCTGTCAAGGAGTCCAAAAAGTGTTACAATTTTTAGACTTTTTTAAACCTCCTTTAAATTTACATGAATAAACATCTCGGTATTCCTGTCCTTCAATTGCAGCATTTTATTTTCCAGTCAAGTGTTCGGTTTATCAAATATTTGCAGATAAAGCACAAATGACTGTATGTTACATTTACACCATAACATAATTTCAAGGTGCTGTCATTTTCTTAGGTTCAGCTTTAGGCAACTGTTTCACTATCCAATGGCTTGGTGGCTGAATGTAGAGTTGATCTGTACTAAAGCAACACTTGAAAAAGTTTCTCCTGTCTCAATATAAGCAAAATCATTTATCCGTTAGTTACTTTACACCAAAGCCCAGAATCAAAGTTACAATTCAACATTTACCTATTTACACTGTTTTTAAAACAATGAAATTCTCTATGGAAGTGCAGAAAAGGTTCCTGTAAATTTTCATGTCATTTGTTTTGCAAACCTTAACCTCAATCATCAGGTTAGTACTTAATTTGAAAAAAGCACGGTCAGCGGTGTAGAAATTATTATCAAATCACCCTCTTTAAATATTTTTACACTATTTTGGTCTGCAGTTTTTTGAGTTACAAACAAGAAATCATAACAAATCCTTTTCACGATAGAATAGTCAGGTTGGTACTCCACTACAGTACCAAATGTTAATTTTACCCATGATCTGTACGTTACTTTACACCAAACAGCAAGTACAAGGTACTGAATTTACATTTAATGGGCTATGCTCACATCAGTTAAACAGTATTTCTAACTTGTTTGTTCTAAGCTACCTGTCTCAAGTCAAAATAAAGGGTTACATTAATGGTTGTGCCTTTTTGGTTGTGTGTACATCTTTACACAAAAGGATGGTGTAAAGTAACATACAGAAGGCTCCGAAGATCTGCAGGTCCATTTGAAGGGTAATTTCTCTTTTATTTAGCTCATAAACCCTCAACAGACTGTTATGTGCTGTTTTTAGCATTATTATGTGCTGCATGTGGTCTCAGTAAAAAAACCAAGGTGATGTATGTTACATTTACACCAAAATGTCCCAACAGTGGTCCTTCTGAGGTAAATGTTGTCATTCAGTGTGCTTGTTTTCATGTTGAAACAAAGGTTTGGTCTTGCTGGTTGTTCTTAAGCACTGATAAGTTATCTTCTGTCTCTAAAACAAATTCATTGTCATTTTCAAGTATTCTCAGTATGTACGTTACATTTACACCCTTGTCAGATGGCCTCACTTAAGTCTCTCTACAAGCCAGGTGCAAGCACTAGGAATCCTGTGACCATAGTTTAACTACCAGGTGTCTGAGGTATAAGAAAACACACACTTTTGTGTATTATGGCATTATTTAAAGACTGTGACTAAACTTGTTTGGGCAAGTAGATACAATTTCATTTACACCAAACACATATTCTTAACTTAGAAGTACAATTAAATTACATCAAACACAACTTTTTCGCTCAATTTAAAAAAAAAATACAATCATCCTACCTAATGACTTTCCTCTGCAATGATTTTTAAGTAAGTTTGACCAGAAACATTTTTTTAAGATAGTTTCCCTTTTTTCATGATTATTTACACCAAATGTAACGTACTGACCAGCTAAAAAAGAACGTTCAAAATCCAAAACCTATGTTCAGATCAAACTTTCATTAATCTAACATATGTTTCTCCATCCATTTCTGGACCTATTAAAAATTAGATTGAGATGATACCCTTATCAGTAACTTGGTTATTCAATGCCCAATGTACCATGCGTTTCGCGTAACGCCTTGTGTGCCCAAAAAGGTGCTTTTTTTCTTGAACAAAGTTAATTTTCTCAGCATCCAGACGACTGACAGACATAAATTTGGTATGGATAGAATCTGCATGAGGAATACTTCATAACTGTATTGTTTATATTGTAGTCATTTAAAAACAGAATAAAATACAAAGTAATAAAAGTATCCAGAACAGGATTTTTGCATTTGGACACCTTGACAGATTCCTGACCATATACAGTTTTTGTCAGTCAACATTGAAAAAAGCATTTGTTTTAAATGTATAGGTAAACTTAATTAACGGTGTGACGGACGCGCGTGAGGCATGTTTGAATCATGGATGTTCAAACGCTGTGTGGAGTACGCTCATTTTTCTGAAAATACACCAAGTTTGTTTAAGAATACTCGAAGTGCAAAACAGGGGTTCCCAGGTCTGGATTTCCCAGATCGAACGACCATTCTATTTTTGTAACATCTGCTTTTGGAAAAAGCCCAATGGGCTATAATGTATCACCATGCGTCGACTGCATGCAATGGTCATTAACGACTTATAATTAATGTACTTCTGCTGACACATACTTTTGTGATCTGATGCATATTTCAGGGGTGGGACTTTTCCGCGAATCCGCGGATTTCTGCGGATACAACTTACGAATTCCGCTGGAGTAATCTATTTTTCCGCGTCCCATTTCATCACAGTATCATAACTTGTTGAGTGAATGATTTGGAGAGAAGTGAAGATGGAACAGAACACTAGAGGCTTGAGAGTTAAATTGTGCTGACTGAAAACTCCTGATAACTAATAGTCATTTTGAGCTTCAATGCATTGGGGCGTCACTTGGATCATACTATTGCCAGTATTGGATTATGGATACATGGTTCATTACGTAAATATGCACCATTACAATGTTACCATTGTTGTGTGAAAGTGGGTTTTTTAAGTTTGGTTGGGGGGGGGGGGGGGGGGGAGTGAGGAGAATGTCTTATTTACCTGATCCAAACGAGTTGAATTTTAGTCTCAGAATGCACCAGATTGCACAGATTTTAATGTACTATTTAAAAAAAAATTGGGGGAGCATGCCCCCGAACCCCCCTAAAAAAGGGGGATTTCCTCCTTTTTCATCACAAGAGAGTCCCACCCCTGATATTTGATCTGACCCCTGCTAGGCCAGTTGATTGTTCGACAGTTTTGTACCGTCTTTAAGTTACCGTTTTGTCATAAAGGATGTCCCCTGACTGAACAGTCTTGTAGCTACATGTTCATGTAGTACATTTAGACTCACACATATTCAGTCCAGGTCCAACTGACTTTTTGTCCTTAGAGTTTGAGAACAACACTGCTGTTCTCTTGTTACTGGTTTTTGTTACTTTTAGCTTCTCATTTTAATTCTTTTCTTCTGTTTGCCAAAACAGACTGTATTTTTCTGGATTTGTTTTTCTACACAGTACAGGCACTCCTTTGAGCAATCAAACTTCATGAACAGCAACCTTCCATGACCAACTGACTATGAGTATGACCACATTCATACTTCCCCAACAGACCATCACAAAGCACAATTATTGTGTTTGATTTTCTTTGGTTTTGTTGCTCAAAACGATTGAACTGTACCTTTTCAGCTCGTCAGATCTGGGATGTCCAGGGTAACACCCTCAACATGTCAGTTGGTAAGACATTAATACTACTTGCTTGTTTTCTATATATTTGTTTTCTTTCAGGTGTTTTGAAATGATCAGTTCCCGCATCAATGTTTTTGTGCTTTTTTAACAGTCCAGTTGCTGGTCATAATGCTGCATATTCACACAAGTTGTTGTGTTGTTCTCAGGCCTCGATCTGTCTTAGGTCACTGACGCATATAATGTTTTTGATCTGATCCACTCCTGGTCAATCCAATAGGTCCCATCCAATAGTTTTGACATGTTGGACCAGGCCTTTTCACCATCAATTTTCCTACAAGTCAGGGCATTTCATGATTTGGACTTATACAAAGTTTCCATCTAGGTCAAGCTAACCTAGTAATTGTCCTCAAAGTCTTGGAAGAACACTTTTTATTTTGTGCAAGTAAGATCCTGATTAGTAAATAATCATAGAGAATTCATTTGTGGTAAATTATGATTCGTGTGTAATGTTCATAAATGTAAATATTGTTTACATATGAGTGTTGTGTGGTAGAAGAATACACTTCTAATGGCACATGTACAAAGAACACGTACAGCTATATTTTGGGATTACATTTTATATTTAAGGATACCTGAAGAGTTTAATCAGTGATTTCATTTAAATTCCTTGTAGTCACTGCATGTGTGGTACTTATTTACTACTGGGATTTTATGAACTACTGTCTGTTCAAAAATAATGAATACTAGTGATGTTAATAATAATGTTGATAATAACGATGATGGTAAAATGTCCTGTGTTGTGTTCAAGACAATGGCTGCGGAGTTGAGTGTCCACCGGACCACTTTTCATTCTACGTTCGAACTGGGGAGAAGAACACTGTCAAACCTACCATATGCTTCCAGGGGAAAATGTGAGTAATATTATCACGGACAAAGTTTTTTCCCTCATATTTCTGGTATTGTGCAAAAGCAGATTCAGGAGCAAGCCAGATGCAGATGATGTGTACATCTACAGGAAATAAACTATGAATTACAGGGTGGTGCCATAAGTATTGCATGGTTGGGATTCTTCCGGTATATAATATGCCGGAAATCCGGATTCGATTATGTCCTCTTTTTTTGGGGGGGGGGGGGGGGGGGGGGGGTCGATTCAGGATTCATGACATTTTTCAGTCCCACCCATGATGTAAATTTAGAATGGCACCTTTGGATTGCTCCAAAGAAAAATCAATAAAAAAAAGATATTTGCCTACGGCTGACCAACATTAATTACAATATATTTAGCGGTGTGTCCTTTGCTGCTCCTAATTGATCAATGATAATTGTCTGCAAGGAAGCAGTGGGGTGTACAAGGAGTAGATTTGCGAGCCTGAAGGCATATATATATACCAAGTGACGACCGACAGCGACCTCTAGATTTGCTTTGGGCTATTACTGGTGTTGGAAATGCTCTGTAAATGAATTTGAATATAAGCCCTTCCTTTTTTGAAGAATTAAGTTATTTGGGAATGGGACTATCACCAAGAAAGTGTCTTCATCATCTTCTATAGTCTTGGCTATGTTAATGCACAGGGTAGTGAACATAGACACTTTGAGTAAATAGTCGTTGTTTTCAAATTGTATAATTAGCACGGGAAAACAGTTGTTGTTTTTCTTATTGCCGACCGTGTTTCTATCCAATACATTCAACAGTCCCACTAAATTGTTATTTATTTATTTTGTACAGACTACTACTGATAAATAACATTGAATGGGAACTTGCTCCTGTTCGCTCTGTGAAGGGAAAATGTTTTCTATATTTGTTTCAGTGTGTTGAGCCCAGATGTCAATGCGAAAAGCTCTGGACGCGGCTTGAATATTGCCCTCATTGACGGTAAGTTGTGTAGTACATAAACATACTGTCATTTCGAAACTAAAGAAGACAGGGTTCAAATTCAAATGACCATGTATTGTTTCAGTGTAGAATCGGTCAAGGGACCAGTTGACCTGTTGACAGTTGCCAGTCAGGTTAAGTCAAATAATTTTTAAATGAGCAGCAGACCAGTGCTTTTCGAATGTGAACGGAATTGCGGTAAACTGAAATATTGATGTAGAGTTGTTAAAGGCACACACAGCTTCATGTAAACCATCAGTTTCTGGTCACAGACACTGTCAGGCTTTTACACACAGCACAAACACCCTTATGTTTAAACACTCACCGCTTGAGAAAATCCCAGGTGCGAGCATTTTTCAAAGAAATTTTTTTTGCGTGGCCAGCCGGATTGTCTAGTACCACAAACAGACGCCTTGTTTTGGCGCTGGAACTAACTTTTAAAATCTTAATAATAAATTGACAGCTTGTGACACAAACATTCTTAACCCCTACACTGCCCAGCACGTACTAGGTACGTGGTCATGTTTGGTTTGTCATACGCCCATACACATACTAGGTACGTGGCATTTACATCAGCACTTTTCAGGACATTTGTGAAAACTAAATGGGAGGTAACCACTGTCCAACTTCTTGTAGGGGTTTAAACACAGTTCTTTCCCATTGACCGTTCAGATAAGTTAGTACCATTGAAAACTTTTTTAGAAGTTTTTTCCGATCTATTAGATTCAAAATGGCGGCCGAAAGTCGGACATCAACTCGTAGACCTGTTTTCAAATGATACAGTGTTCTGGAAGCTCTACAAGAAGTGATTTATGGATTACCACACAGAAGAATACTGTTATGGGCTGTAATGTGAGTGCCTGATGTTTGACACCAGTTTCAGCTGTGTTTTCTGCAGTTTTACCTGCTGCAGTGTGTGTGTGAAAGTTTGGAAACTGTAATTTTTGACAAAAATGGTCATTATATCGATTTTTTTCTATAACAATCACAAAGTCCAATGATCATGTTATCACATAATAGCCAAAGGGTGTAAGCAAACCACATGCCAAAGATCTAAGAGATATCTCAATAAATGATTGAGCAGTGAACAGATTAGTGAACCTACCGAAGAAAGCGAAATTTGCCCTGGCGCACAGCAATACCAAAATGCTGTTATACTGTGGCAGTGAAGGGGTTAAATCATAAAAGATTTCTTTTATCATCAAGACTCGATCAGTACTCGATGTTTTGAAAGTTTTAAAAAAGGGAGCCCTGAAGTAGGTCACGCAAACGACGTGTTTCTGCAAGCAAACTTTCTGCATATCGCTTGCTTCTCAGTTTGAAGCCAACCGCCGCCGATAGGTTCGTGTGACTCGCAGTCGTTTGTTGCATTTTAGATTCAGAGGTTCACAATTACGTGCTATTGCAGTCAGCAGATATAGCGAGTCGCATTGAAATCACAAACTGACGACAAAATTGTGAAAAAAGGAAAGTGTATGACACGGGTTCACGATGGCTCAGGGGCAAAATAAACCACAAAATCTGGTGTGTGGTTTACGCAAGCTAAATAGCCATTCAAACGAACTGTGTCATTTAATGCTGTTAAATGCTATTGCAAGTGTGTTCCATAAGGTTAGAACTGCTTATTTCGTGAGAAGATTTAAATCGTTCTGTAAACCATTTGAGGCAGACTGGGCCTTGGACCAGGAAGGATGTACCATATTTTCGGGACTATAAGGCGCTTTGTTATAAAAGGCGCAGCCCAAACTTTCAAGGTAAAACGGAGACAAATCCACACTATAGGCGCTTCCGGTGTAAGGAAGAATACAGAGTAGAAATATTGTTGCTCCCGATGTGCCGTGAGATCAATTTAGGCAGGTGCATTGTAATAGCTGGTTGGCCTGGTGACCTCAGGTCAATGACCCATACTTGTCAGTTAAGAGCAGCTTGCTGCCCCAGTTTGCAGACACAGACCTTCTTACCTGGGGTCAATGACCGAGTTTTACCTATGAGACCAACTCCTTTGATGTTTGAGAGGAAACTCTGCCAGGGTGATAGTAGCAGAAACATGCTTACCACAAGAGAGGGAGTGTTATGTTTCTTTGTATAGCATGTGGGTACATGAGTACTCGTCTTTAGCCTTACATAAGTCGATACCGGTCAATAGGGCGCAAGTTGGAGAAAAAGTTGCGCCGACTCCCGAAAGTACGGTATTGTGCAATACAATGACAAGGATAATTTGTAAAAACTAAGACCAAGAGTACAAATTACTGCAATAGACCGCCGAGATGATTTGATTGAAAATGACCTATTGAACTTATGATGAATTTGGCTACATTTAATTTATTTTGTCAGTTTTGTTGTTGTTTCCCTGGTTGTTGCTGCTGCTACCGTTGTTTGTTTTTTTGTTTTGTTCCCCCCCCCCCCCCATCCCTAATTTTTTTTTAAATGTACCCACTTTTTGTGTGCAGGTAAACAGTTTCAAGTGAAGGAGGTGAAACAGTTTGACACTTATGTACACGGTCAGTATTCTACTTTGGCTGATATAGGGGTACACGACAAACGATTGATCGAGATGCTCTCAGTGTGATCTTTCATTCTTTGCATGGTCATCTTTGGTACCATGTACTAATTGTGGTGTGGCATCTAAAACTAACTCCTTCACCTCAGAAGTCATTTGACTTTAATTGTTGTCGCAGTCTTCAGCTAAAAAATGTGATGAACATCTTTGATGTGGAAGAACGGACATATACCTTGAAGGGCTATTTTAAGCATGTGTGTGAGATCAGACACTTCAGTTCACATAAAGGTGGTAAGCTAAAATACAGTCTCACACAGACATGCAAACACACGCACGTACGCACGCACGCACGCGCGCGCCCACACACACACACACACACACAAACACACACACACACACACACACACACACACACACACACACACACACACACACACACACACACACACACACACACACACAAAAACACCCAAACACAAACATGCATGCTCTGCATGGGAGGTTTCTAAGTAGTCTTTCGGATGAGACAAAAAACCGAGGTCCCTTCGTGTACACTACATTGGCGTATGCACGTTAAAGATCCCACGATTGACAAAAGGGTCTTTCCTGGCAAAATTGTATAGGCATAGATAAAAATGTCCACCAAAATACCCGTGTGACTTGGAATAATAGGCCGTGAAAAGTAGTATATGCGCCGAAATGGCTGCGATCTGCTGGCCGATGTGAATGCGTGATGTATTGTGTAAAAAAATTCCATCTCACACGGCATAAATAAATCCCTGCGCCTTGAATATGTGCGCGATATAAATTGCATAAAATAAAAAAAATAAAAAATAAATCCCTGCGCTTATAACTGTACCCACGGAATACGCGCGATATAAGCCTCATATTGATTGATTGATAGATAAGGCTATTAAAATAAGGTATGCCTTCATGTAAAACATTTCTTTAGCTGAAATACTTTAAGGGTGGTTTTGCATCTGTCATGTTCAGACAACCAACGGTTTTGTCTTAGCGTTCATGTTGAATGACAGGATAAGTTAGTCAAGTTAATTATTGGTACAGGTACACAGGCACCGAAAAGGACAGACAAAATCATAATCACAGCCTTTGACACCAAAAAAGGAGGTCAGTGGGATGTACTGAAATGGTATAGAGACGGTGTGTCTGCAAAGAGTAAAATCTAAATTAAGAAGAGCAAACAATGATCATTCAAAATTTATTTTCTAGTTTTAAAGATGCCTGTGTGCATATGCAGACGTGGAAGCTGGTCTGAATTATTAAATGAGCCTAGAGAACCTTGTTGTTCAAAGAGCTAATATTATTATCCATGCAGATTTGTCAGCTTTTTAGGAAATCGTTTCTGAGCAGCTGCATGATTTAAAGTCAGCAGTCTTGTGTTAGATGAAATGCATTCTGACAGTTCTGTTCATTTTATTGTAACACTTGGACTCCATAGCCTTTTTGAAGAATTCTTGAACACCTGCTGACATATTCTAGAACATATAAGCAGCTCACATGTACACATACTGTGGCTGATGGGATCTATGTCGACCAAAAGAGTGGGATTCCCTGAAGGTGGAGTTCCTGTTGGTGGATTCCCTGTATACAGGGAATACCACAGAGTGTAGTTCCTGTAGCGTTTCGCTGATGTCGCTGAATGTCACGTGATGCTTAGCAACATCGGTAGAATTTGAAGTTTTTCTATCTTTTTTTATATTTCTTAGAAATTTGAGTATGGTTTGCAAGTGTAATCGAAAAACTTCATCCTGTGGGATTCCCTGTATACAGGAACTCCACCTTCAGGGAATCCCACTCTTTTGGTTGACATAGACCCCATCAGCCATACTGTGCATCAGGAATGTACGGTGGGAGACAGCAGATTCCAAGAACCGCCTAATAAACTTTTAAATTGACAAAAATATTATGGCCATTTTGACACATTTTTGAAAGAAAACAAATCCCAGCAAATCATAACTGTACATGCATACAGTTAATATGGGCCTGTCTCTGCGTAGACACACCGGGAGACTACCCTGTCTCACTTGTTGGTTGAAACAGTTCCTTGATCGATTTGGATCGCACAACAAGAACTGTCACATTTTATTCTGTTTTGTTGACATCCTCATTTGCTATTGACTCAGTTGAGTTAAGATTGTGTTTACGACCTTCTTCCTGTTCAGTGGTTTTCTTCTTTTATTTGTTTTTGTGTATTTTTAACTCTGATTACAGACAAATTCAGTAACACATCTTAAGTGTCAAGTGTTTTTGCCTGTTTTTTGTTTGTTTTTCTGTTCATTCATTTGGTGGTTTCTTTCTTTCTTTTGTGTAATATATTGTATACTAATTTCAGGATAAAAAAAAGTGTAGCTCGGGTACACAGAGCTGCCAACACGCTTTCAGCGTATCGTGCTACTAGATTGGAACAGAAATTGCTACGGCGCTGTTTCGCCAAGCTTAAAATTGCTATGTTCAAACAAAGAATCACAAGCATGCAACTGTTCTCTCTTTGTTGTGAGTCCTGGTACTCATTTCTGCTTCTCACTCTGTGTAGCAGTCAGAATATCGGTAATAAAACATTGTCCACACTGGAAAGTGGCACTGCAGACTGTGAGTCTCTCTAATGGGCAATATTATATATTCCTGCTTTCTACATAAACTGTTAAAAAATGTGTATTCTTGCGGGAGATAGCATATTAAGTGTGGACGTGCAAAGATATTTTAGACATTGCTACACTCAAACACTAACTGCAACACTGGAAATTCAAAAAAATGTTTTTTACACTTGAGGCTTCTGGGTAAAGCAAGAACAAAAGCTGTTCATGCGAGTCATTCTTTGCCCTCAGTAGAGGTCTAAAATAATTGTAAGACTTCAGGATATCTATAAATTACTGTAATCAAGTAGACTGTAGACTGCTTTAAACGAGTACAACCTGGGAGTACATTTGTCATGGGAATGATCAAATTCTTATAAGAATTGAAACGGAAGTGTGTGTAGAAACAAAGCAAAGGGTATTAAAGGTTGCTTCATTTGATGTCTGAATTTGAATAATGTATTACTTAATTTGTTGCTTACATCTATTAGGCAAAAAATAAAATAGGTCTGTTTACGGTAACATAGGCCAAAAAAATAGGGTCGGTAGGTCGGGATTTTTTAAAAAAAATTTCCCCCCAAAAACCCCATATTTTTACGTTATTTTGCAAAAAAAACAAAAGATTTTTTTTTCCCCCAAATGCCAAAAAAAAGTCTAGGGTCGCGCGAAAAAAAATAGGGTCGGTCGGGTTACCGTAAACAGACTATTTTTTTGTTGTTGGCCTTATCAACATCACTGACTGTTCAGATAAAAGCCTGATTTGTAAACGCTCTAGTTTTTTGGAAGGATTTTGTAAATGTAGCAATTTCACTTTCAGTCCATATTAATATCAAAACTTTCATTAATTGTTCTGTTTTATCTCCCACAATTCCGAGATGTGAGAGCGATTTTGTAGCATTGGTTGAATTTGCCTATCAAAGTAAGGCAGTCGCTCTGGGCAATTATACTCACAAGAGTAGGATACCTGTAAGAAAATCATAGGGGGCAGTGTACACCTTGAGAAAGATGACTGATTATATATGCTTGATTCAGTCAGGTCTCATTGTGTAAGGATTTGCTGGTTTTGCCATTCAGTGGGGGGAAGCGAAAGTAAACAGTTATGCTGATTCACGACTGTGTTAAGAACTGAAACAAGATATTTTGTTTGACCAGGAAAAAAGAGTGTAAGATAGTCCTGCTGGTCAGAAAGGTCCATGTGAAAAGTCAATGCATGTACGTGTATTATTATATATATGCAGCTTTCACATCTGGTCATCTACTACAGTTGAACCTGCCCTGATGATCACCTCTTAATAACGACCCCTTGCCCACAACAACCACCCCAAGGATCCCTACAAATTGTTATCTTCTATAAGTGTTCATCTTTGTATTGGTCGGTCCATTGGGTGGTCATTTTAGACAGGTAAACCAAACTCAAACCCTGCATATAATTGTACTCCTGTGCTTTTCAATTTCAGATAATGACCTCATTCGCTACCTGAAGAAAGGTATACCTGATGACTGGATTGTTATCATTGCCACGTTTGACGAAGCAGCATCAGGGTAAGAGAGATCGAGCAGTATTTTTAGCACAGTGGTACTTGCGATGTGAGGTCCCTGTGATGAGCGGTCACCTCCCATGAAAGGACACATATTGTTGCCCCTTTGTTTATTATCTTGATCAAAATGTACCTGTCATAACAGGCCACCTGTCGTGTTTGGACACTTTTGGCTAGTCCCAAGCGTGTCCTTTCATCGCAGGTACCAGTGCTACCACTCTATGTCATTGTGTGAGTTTCTAAAAAAGCAGGATTAAAATTGTGTTAAATATCTTTGGCAAATGAATAGGTTGATTACAAACTTCAACCGGGGTACAGATGAGCATACAGTACGTGGAACCCCATTTTATAACCTCCACAAATCTGAGAAAATCATGTTGTAAAAAGGAGGTACCGTATTTGACGGACTACATTGTGGCTTATAAAAAGTTGAGGCTAAAACGTTACCTAAACTTGAATAGCATTCACCTAATGGAAGTCGCCACGGATTTTCATTTTGCTCGATTAGCGATTTCCGGTACTTTATTAGCTCTCTACTCAAGACTCATGCTTTTCTCTTTCTTTCGCGAATCTTCGTTTGTCAACAAGTCGTCGTGACAAGATAGCGTACAGAGAAACACCGGATGTATCAGGATCTTGCGCGCGCGAGATTTCGTTTTTTTGTGTCTCGCAATAGTTGGAGGAGCGAGAGCCGCCATGTTGTGTTTTCGTCTGCTCGAAATGTGCGCAAAAGTCGTAAATCATCCCAAAAAAGCTTATTCCGGGCGGGACTACATGTATGTGTTGGTTACAAATTGTGTGTGTGATATTTTTCTTCAAACTTTTTCGTTTCACTTGTTTATTCTTGGAGCCGATTTCGCCAAATACCGTACTTTCGTTTGCCTGGTTGTTTTGATTGATTGACACGATCTGATTATATTTTTTTTGACGGCGGCTAATATAGTGACGCGGCCTATACGTGGTTCGTCCTAATTTTTTTGTTAAAACTCGGGGGTGCGGCTTATAAAACGGTGCGTCTTGTAATCCGTCAAATACGGTAAATAAAAATTACAGAGGTTATAAATTTAAAAAATCGGAGAAAGCTTTGAATATTAATTAATAACTGATTTAGTGATTAAATTATGCTAATGTATCTAAGGCAGCCTGTACTAGTTGTAATTCTGACCAATCCCATTGTTTATAGAGATGCCATATTGAATGATATGCTAAAGAAAGGGATTTGTGTCACGCACCAGGTAAGAAAAGTGTGGTTGAAACAGACATTTAAAATCTTTAGTTTTGGAATGTAATTGGTTATAGAGATCTATTTGAAAAGAAGACAAAAGACTTGCCTTAACCACATTTGGATACGTTTGTGATTTATATTTTAAATATACTGTATTTTGATTTCACTGCAGATTGCGTACAGATGCCAGGAAGTGGCTGAAACTCTATGGCAGCAGTCTCATTGACGGAATGGCGTTTCGAGACAGCTTTGTCATGGTTGGTCAGAGAGGACTTCTAGAGGGACATGCCATTGAATATGTAAGACATCAATTATTAATGTCATAGAATAACAGGGATGGGATTTGTACATGGATCTGCATCAATACGCTTTTTCTGTCCTTCTAAAACACATGAAATCGCCATTTTGTTACAGCAGTCCCTGCAATGTACGGCCCCCGGCGTGAGCGGACACCTTACATGTACGGACACATTTGCTTGGCACGGAGTGTTTTCCTTCTATATTTGCCCCCCTTTAAACGGACACCTGCAAAACGTGGACGCGGACACTAATTTTCGGTCCCAACAGCAGGTCATACCTCCAATGTACGGACAGACCATCGTCAAATTTTCACCACAACAAAATCGATAACAGAGCAGTCCGGCTCTTGGTACAAAGATCACAGCCGCAATGGCGTGATGACAGTCACTGATAACTTGAGTGCACGACTGTACCCATTAGGAGGGGGGTTAGTTTTGGTCAGGAGTGGAGTACATGCGAAGGTGCCAATTACATGAAACTGCACTGTGCTCTTTATTCTTGTCTGTTGGACGTAAACAACAGAAACCACAGTCGATGAAGGTCCTGAGCGAAAGAGTGAAAAACCAGCCACAGTTCTCAGCATCGTGTGTCTGTGTGTAACCTCTTTCATTGACAAGATACTCTTGTTTCCCCTCAGCCTTGACCAGTGAGTCGGTTGCCTAATCTGTGAACCCTTCAGTTGTCTTGCTTTGTCAAAAGTTACGACACAGTCAACTGGTTTTGGTCTGAGTGAACAGTGCAGCTGGCCTCTCTGGCCACAGCCCCAAACAATACATGGCTGGAGGGAGTGAGAGAGAGGGAGGGGGGGGGGGGGTGTGGAGGGGTAGCTGGCTAAACTCTGTGGGGTGTCCGGTGTCACTGCATGTCAGCAGAAAGAGCATTGGAGAGAAATAGAGCTAGAGAGGTGTACTCTTCCACACAATTTCCAAGCATCAGTTGTCGCATTAGTGAGGGAGAGTGGGAGCTGTGTTTTGCACAGTGTATTTCCGACTGAAGAGTGAAAAGTCACTGCCATGCCACATGATCGGCATGCAGTCAATAAAGCCAGACAAGAAGAAAATAAATTACATGATTATGACATGCAGCTCTATCTGCTGCTATTTATGCAAACTGGTTTTCAAGCTTATTCTTGCAACACATCTGCACACGCTCCTCTGAGCTGTGTTTGTGTGGCTGCTTTCGTATGTCAGTGCATGGTGAGTGTGTTCACTGCCTTGATAAGATTTATTTTATCTCTTCTTTTCAACACTTTTCATACAAATCATTTTTACAGAACGTTTAAAGAAGTATTAGGAGTTTATTGTTATTGTTTAGTAGCCACAAGAAGTGATTAGCATAGACTCAATCCTGTTGTTTGTGTGTCTCTGTGTGAGTGTATGGGGGAGGGTGTGGTGTGGTCACCCCTCCCGTGACCGGACACCTGCAATGTACGGACAGTTTTGCTATGGCCCAAGGGTGTCCGTTCATGAGAGGGACTGCTGTATGCCTAAGCTAGAGAAATTTTTCAGTTTCAGCCCTGCTAAACTTTTCCATTTCCACCTCAGTCCTACCGGTGGAATATAAGGACACTTCAGACAACCCACTTTGAAATGGATTGATTTTGACTAATTAAGGGTGGGAGGTTTGTGCTACTAATGGCTGCAGTTTGGACTCTGAACCTATTAAAGAAATGAACGTTTCAAAACTTGACTAAAGCGTAATAATAATAATAATAATAAGAACATTTATATAGCGCTAAATCAAAAACTTTCGTTAAAAAGGCTTGCTCTAAGCGCTTGACATCTAAACTGAAAACGTCATTCACACTCTTTACAATGATGTACAAGAACTTCATGTCACACTCTTTCATTCAGTATAGCACCATTCACACAGTTGTTATTCTGTACAAGACAATAAGTTAGTCTAACATTTAGAATGTTCATAAGATGAAAACAAGAGAAAACCAGACTGATTAAAACAACTGCTTAGTGCTAACAAAGCATGAATCTTAATGATAACGTAATACATGTTTAACTGTTAAGACCATAAAAAACCTATATGCTAAAATAACTTCGAACTTTTAAGAACTTCTTATAAGATACACAGCACATCTAGATAAACACCAGAATGATAAAACAAAAGGCGTAAATGTTATAAAAAAAAAAGGTTAGCGCCGTAGTTTATGGCAGCTCACTTTCCCCAGAGAGAAAGCAACCCAAATTTCCATGAGGTAACCTCACAGGGCTATATCTTATCTTATTTGATCTGATCTGATCTGATTTGATCTGATCTGATTTTCTGTGGTGTGATGACTGACATGAAAGATGTTGTGCTCACAGATAAACAAGAGAGACAAGTCTGAAGACTATGCTGCTGTTCTGGAGAAGGCTGGATGCTTTGCAATGCCATGTAAGTCTTTAACCCCTTGAATGTCATAAAAGGTATCAGGTGCCTACTTTAATGCTATGGGAACAAAAATCAATACTTTAACAATGGAAACAACTGCTGTATATCACTCTTTGAATTGCAGCCAGATGATTGCCTCCCCATGAGACCATTTTCTCATTTTTGGGCTAGTTGTTTTTGCTTTTTTGGTAAAAATGTCTTTTTGATTGTATTTTTTTACTTAAATCTTCCAGCAGTCAAGAGTTTAAAAAAAAACCCACGACAGATTGACAGTGGCTTCAATCTTTTTGTTGAACTGGCATTTTTAACTGTGAACCTGCAACACTTTCCTCACTGAATTTTCAGCTTGGATTGCAAAACTTTAATAGACGTTTTCAGAAAATAACTACCGTATTTGACGGACTACAAGCCGCGACTTTTGTTAAAAAAAATCGCATTGCGGCTTATAAAAAGATGCAGCTAAAACGTTACCTAAACTTGAATAGCATTCACCTAATGAAAGTCGCCGCGGATTTTCATTTCGCTCGATTAGCGATTACCGGTACTTTATTAGCTCTCTACTCAAGACTCGGCGCTTTTCTCTTTCTTTCGCGAATCTTCGTTTGTCAAGAAGTTGTCGTGACAAGATAGCGTACAGAGAAACACAGGATGTATCAGGATCTCGCGCGCGCGAGATTTTGTTTTTTTGTGTCTCGCGATAGTTGGAGGAGCGAGAGCCGCCATGTTGTGTTTCGTCTGCTCGAAATGTGCGCAAAAGTCGTAAATCATCCCAAAAAAGCTTATTCCGGGCGGGACTACATGTGTGTGTTGGTTACAAATTGTGTGTGATATTTTTCTTCAAACTTTTTCACTTTTCTTCTTTGTTTCACTTGTTTATGCTCGGAGCCGATTTCGCCAAATACCGTACTTTCGTTTGCCTGGTTGTTTTGATTGATTGACACGATCTGGTAAATTTTCAGCAATATTGTAGCTAGAGAAAGAACCCCTTTACCTAGGCCAAGTTTTTCAAAACGACACAGAGCATGTTCCACGCTTCTAATCGGCTTTATCCTGCGATAGGGACGAACCAACTAACTTTGATGTGTATGTTATGCAGCGTGAGCTAAATATGATACTATTTTAAGTGCTAACACAGGCAGACCTGTTTACCCTTACGATTTTGGCGTAATTTATTACGATTTTCTGCAAACAATATGCCATTCCGCTATCCGTGTCAAGACAACGATTTTCATAAATAAAAAAAATTAACAAAAAAATTTTAAAAATTTTAATTTTTTATTAATTCACATGTTTGGCATTGTTTTTTCAATGGCAAAATGGGGTGAAAAAGCACAGGACTGACCAGAGATCATGTCTGTCTGATGAGACGCTGGAGAGCCTTCTAGTGGTGAAGTCTCGCCCTCACTCATTCGGCAAGCGCAAGTACAGTAGAGAAGCGCTTGACACACTGAAAAAGGCCTACTACGAGCAAAAGAAAAAGAATCAGTGATGCATGTGCTTTTGATGTGATCTTCTTTGAAGTTATGATATGATGGATATATGTGCATGATTGCGTTTCGCAGACACAGTTGTCATGTGCGTTGTAATTGGCGACGAATGCTGGATGATTACTATTTTTGTGCCAGGATTACTATTTTTGGGGCTGAGCATTACTCCAAAACACTTATGGGGGTAAACAGGTCTGCACAGGTGTCAGTCTCTCAATGGTTTTAATTAACTGCTAGAATGATCAGAGGTCACGCTCATTGCACACTTTTTTTGTATAATTGCATTTTGCAGGTACTGTATGCATTTTAGCCACATTGCACTGAAGAAAATACTGATCTTGTTTTGGGTCATCCCACGCGAAGAATTTAAAGTCAGCGTGTCCCTTAATAACAGTGATTATCACTTTCAGTGGGCCCCCTTGGGAGTCTGCAGGTGGCCCTGCCAGAAATGCTGCAGGGAAAGGCCATTGCCCTGGGAGAAGCCTTACCCCACTGTGGTCGGTCCAGCCAGTGTCCAAAAGGCACTGTGTCTGTTGGGACATTCACCGGCTTTGAGAATGCCAAGCCACCGTACATCTGCGTCAACGGCCGCATGTCAGTCATCTCTCTTATGTCTCTCTCTCTCCTTGTCACCTTTTCTTTGTTTATTTCTCATTGTTTCTGCGTATGTGTGTAGACATATACAGTCGAACCCACTTAAAACGAACACGCTAGTTACGAATTTTGACTTATAACGTATTAGTTTTAAGTTCCCAACTGAATACCTCTTTCTTCATGCTTAAAAAAAATGCTTAAAGGCCTACTAAAGTGCAAAATTTTTATTCGCCGAAAACATGTGTAATAGCAATCTGGTAAATGTTCCGAAGACCATTTTGTAAAATTTTGCGTGGCTG
>NC_090248.1:26480004-26552504 GCF_037325665.1 Littorina saxatilis | reverse complement strand
TCGCTCGATAGATCGTCGCAAAATACATCATAACTCCCTTATTTTTTTATTTCTGTGACTTAAAACTTGGTATAAAGTCAGATAATGTTGTGAAGATACTATATATATATATAAAAAAAAATAGTACATGTCCATGCTTTCATGCTTTAGTTTGGTAGCGCAAGGTAGTGCAAGGCCGCGTGCGGTCGCGTAGTAGTCAGACCGACCTCTTATGCTGGTCTTTCCGGTCTTTCGTCTTCATCACTCGAACCTTGCGGTTCGAACTGGTATGGCTCTATGCCTATCGCTCCAGAATACGGTAGTTCCGATGTTTCCAACTCCGATTCAAAGTCACTGCTTTCGCACGAAAGCTGCAATTCAGACTCATCCGCGTTCGACATCATGGTAACCATCAACCACTCATGACGTCACTGGCAGGGGAGAGAAGCAGTAGCAAAAATTTGTCTATTGCTTCCCTTCTCGCTGATTACAGGTGAGATTGAGCACTTTCTCAGGCCGACTACGGGTGATCGGAGCGGAAGAAATTGTTTTGTTTAATATATTTGGTATCCTGATATGCAGCTCTTTCCATATAAGCAATAAAAATGTTGCACTTTAGTAGGCCTTTAAAACGAATTCTTTGTAACGAATTTATGCTTATAACGAGCACTTTTTGGATTCCCAAGCATGCATAATGTCTGTAATTTACTCACGCTTATGACGAAATCTTTAAACTCGTCCCGAGATCGACATATCATGGGAATTTGAGAAGTTTGAATACATGTCATGTGTCAAAGTCTTCCCTTGCGTCGACTGCTTGAACCATTGCTCAACCGATCACTGAATAAAGTTAAACTGATTACACTGTACTCACAAAACAATTTCAAATTTAGAATCAAAGTGATTGATAGCTCAGACACTGAACATGAATGACTGACTGACGTTTATTTCCTTCGCGAATACCAAAAACGAAACATCAATGAACGGAAGCCATTGCCAAAAAATATAGATGCCAGAGTGGTTTCCCTTGGACAAGGGAAACCACACTTTCAACGTTTGCGTTCGCCGGTTCGCGATAGTTTATCAGTCAGTCAGTGCTTTCGATTTGGATTTGAACATCATGTTGCAACAACAAACAAACAAAACTAAATTGGCCAAGGTTTGCTACCCGTCGCCAAGGTAAGTGATTCCGGACAAATGATAGGAACACCGCGAATGTGGACAGTGTCAGTGTGTGCGTGTGTGTGTGACCAAAAACGTAACAACTGGATGACACATCTGTGTGCTCACTCTCACTCAAACTCAACAATCATCACTCAACATGAGACACACATGAACATGTAACTGAATATGTCACTTTATTGTCTAAACGTGAAGCAGCATGAAAGTTGCGAAAGAAACAAATTGAACACCATAAAATGTACAAGACTTTAAAAAAAAAAATAAAAAAAAAATCAATCAATTTTCTTAATACGAATTTTGGTTAAGACGAACTTTTTTTCTGATCCCCAGTGATTCGTCTTAAGCGAGTTCGACTGTATATGTGTGTGTGTGTGTGTGTGTCTCTCTTTCTCTCTATCTTGCACTGTTTGTCTTTCTCTCTTTTTGTCTCGCTCTCTGTGTGTCTTGCTGTCTGTCTTTCTCTGGCTGAGTGGCGATCTTTGTGTCTATATGTGTATCTGAAATTGAAAATCTTAGATCTGAAAACATTTATTTGCTAAGCAAACTGTGTTGTTGTTTTTTTGTTATTGAATATTTTGAATATAATAACTTTCTGACAATTCTCTTTGTCTCAGTTTTGGGATTGGGATTGTATTTCCTTGATTCAAAGTTGAACAGATTGTTTATTTATTGTTTGCTCTTTTACACAGCATAATGTCAGAGAACCTTAACAAAGGGGGACGAGGATTCAACGTGGTCACACTGAGTTCACAATCTCTGCAGCCTGTGACTCTGATGCATGCCGACACCTACACTTCTGGTGAGAAAGTGTGTGTGTGCGTGCGTGCGCGTCTGTCTGTCTGTATGTGCCTATCTGTGTCTGGTGACTGTATGTGGTTGTGTGTGTGTGCATTATGTGTGTGTGTGTGTGTGTGTGCATTGTGTGTGGCTGCGTGTGTGTGTGTGGCTGTTGTTGTCTTATTCTGTCTGTCTGTCTGTCTGTGTGTGTGTCGATCTGTGTGTTTGTGTTCATGTGGGTGTATGCTAGCGTGAATGCTTTGTCAGCAAAGCGTCATTTTGGAATGTGATGAGCCAGTGACATTAGTAAAATTTGACAATTTTGTTATATTTTTTATCAGACTCCACAGATCTTGAACTTTACCTGGAGGCCCTGGTGAACGGAGACATCGTCATCGCAGTCGTGGCTGACGATGGAGCAAAGAAGTAAGATTTTTATGAATTACCTAAATCAGTGTTTAGATTCAGTGAAAGACTATGTGCTTTTGTTCTCCTGCTTGCACAGCTCCTTTCCTGTGACTCCCTGCATACGCCTTGATTTAATTACATATCTTATTCCAATTCACATAAAGCAATTTACTTCAGTTTAGTTCTAGAACGCTGAAACTACGCTCAACCCTGGTAAGGGGGGAAGTAACCCTAAAAATAGAACGACCTTGACGGTCACATGACAACGCCAGGTCAAGGCTACCTCCCAGCATGCATTGCGCACGCGTGCTCTCGCCGCCATCTTGTATTTATTCTACTCTTCAGCGATAGCGTCTAAGGACGTGTTTGGATTACGCTCGGGCTTTTTTGTTAGCCCTCTGCTTCTTTGCCAGACTACACCCTAGTTTCGTTTGTATCTTAGCTTTCTAGCTGAGATTGGGTGAGATTTTTCCATTTTTGACTCACATGCGAAGCAAAAGTGAGTCTATGTACTCACCCGAGTCGTCCGTCCGTCCGTCCGTCCGTCCGGAAAACTTTAACGTTGGATATTTCTTGGACACTATTCAGTCTATCAGTACCAAATTTGGCAAGATGGTGTATGATGACAAGGCCCCAAAAAACATACATAGCATCTTGACCTTGCTTCAAGGTCAAGGTCGCAGGGGCCATAAATGTTGCCTAAAAAACAGCTATTTTTCACATTTTTCACATTTTCTCTGAAGTTTTTGAGATTCAATACCTCACCTATATATGATATATAGGGCAAAGTAAGCCCCATCTTTTGATACCAGTTTGGTTTGCCTTGCTTCAAGGTCAAGGTCACAGGAGCTCTTCAAAGTTGGATTGTATACATATTTTGAAGTGACCTTGACCCTGAACTATGGAAGATAACTGTTTCAAACTTAAAAATTATGTGGGGCACATGTTATGCTTTCATCATGAGACACATTTGGTCACATATGATCAAGGTCAAGGTCACTTTGACCCTTATGAAATGTGACCAAAATAAGGTAGTGAACCACTAAAAGTGACCATATCTCATGGTAGAAAGAGCCAATAAGCACCATTGTGCTTCCTATGTCTTGAATTAACAGCTTTGTGTTGCATGACCTTGGATGACCTTGACCTTGGGTCAAGGTCACATGTATTTTGGTAGGAAAAATGTGTAAAGCATGTGAGTCGTATGGGCTTTGCCCTTCTTGTCTTTCGTTGTATTTGATTTCGTTTGCCACGAGTTAGTCTTTGTTTACTTTCGTATGCAAGACTAACGCCAGTATGGTGGACAGTGGAATAAGACTGGGTGGCGGAGTGGTAACGCACTTGCGCTCGGAAGCGAGAGGTTGCGAGTTCGACCCTGGGTCAGGCAGACCTGGGAACCCATACGATTTCGCCGTATTTTGTATGCATGATTGTCGAGAAAACGCTCAGTACGGTCAGTGGGAAAAAAATACGACGAGAAAAATTCCTAGACTACTTTTCTTCACAAGCCCATCCTGAAGCCGATCCAGTATTTTGGCACATGATTACGTCACTATATTATTATTAGCTGCCGTAAAAAAAATATAATCGGATCGTGTCAATCAATCAAACCAACCAGGCAAACGAAAGTACGGTATTTGGCGAAATCGGCTCCGAGAATAAACAAGTGAAACAAAGAAGAAAAGTGAAAAAGTTTGAAGAAAAATATCACACACACACAATTTGTAACCAACACACACATGGAGTCCCGCCCGGAATAAGCTTTTTTTGGATGATTTACGACTTTCGCGCACATTTCGAGCAGACGAAAACACAACATGGCGGCTCTCGCTCCTCCAACTATCGCGAGACACCAAAAAACGAAATCTCGCGCGCGTGAGATCCTGATCCGGTGTTTCTCTGTACGCTATCTTGTCACGACGACTTCTTGACAAACGAAGATTCGCGAAAGAAAGAGAAAAGCGCCGAGTCTTGAGTAGAGAGCTAATAAAGTACCGGTAATCGCTAATCGAGCGAAATGAAAATCCGCGGCGACTTCCATTAGGTGAATGCTATTCAAGTTTAGGTAACGTTTTAGCCGCATCTTTTTATAAGCCGCAATGCGATTTTTGTTGAAAAAAAGTCGCGGCTTGTAGTCCGTCAAATACTGTACTCCCAAACCACCTTTACTCATTCCCAGGCCTGGCTTTTTACTTCAGTGTTGATCGACTCACTTTTTTTCAGAACTACGAGGCACTTCATTGTAAAAGGCGTAACCCCCACTTTTAATTAAGGTTAAAATGAGAACAAATCCACACAATTGGTACTTTTGGTGTATTCGCAGCAAATCAAAGGAATTAGTGGAAATATGTTTGCTGTTGAATGTGGATGTGCGATGAGATCAAAGCCACTGTATTCTAATAGCTGGTTGGCCCTGTGAACTCGGCCAATGACTGATATTTCCAGCTGAGACCAGCTGCCTGCCCGAGTTTACAGACACTGAACTTCTGACCCTGGGTCAATGACAGAGTTTTCAACTTTGAGACCGACACCTTTGATGTCTGAGAAGAATCTGGAAATTTTGCCAAGGTCATAGTAGCAAAAACATGCATAACAAGAGAAAAAGTGGTAGAAGAAGTGGTATATTGTTTCTTTGTATTTTGATGTGGGTTAAAATAATATGTGTGCTCTAATCTTTAGTCATACACAAGGCGATACTGGTCAGTAGAGTGCAGGGGTCAAAGTTGATTAAACAAAGTTGCGCCTTGTAGTCCCAAAAGTATGGTCATTGTTTTAACACGCTTTATGCGACTTGTTCTTGCTTTTGTTTTTTTACAGAGCACGTTCGTGCTTTCGTCATCCTTTTTGCTGGACGGGGGAAGTAATATCATTGGTTAGATCGTGGTTAGATGACGGGCGCAGTGGCGTGGTGGTAAGACGTCGGCCTCCTAATCGGGAGGTCGTGAGTTCGAATCCCAGTCGCTGCCACCTGGTGGGTTAAGAGTGGAGATTTTTCCGATCTCCCAGGTCAACTTATGTGCACACCTGCTAGTGACTTAACCCCCTTTGTGTGTACACGCAAGCACAAGACCAAGTGCGCACGAAAAAGATCCTTTAATCCATGTCGGAGTCCGGTGGGTTATGGAAACACGAAAATACCCAGCATGCCTACCCAACGAAAGTGGAGTGAAGCTGACTATGCTCTCAAAGTATAGTGTGGGGAACCCAAATGGGCAAACAAGCTCACACGTCACCAGAATTTCTGGAACGCTGAAGAAGAAGAAGAAGAAGAAGGTTAGATCGTAAATTGTTGTGATTCTGCTTACTTATTCTACTTGCTCATTATATAACGGATTTATCCCTGTCTCTGACAAGTTGATTTAGCTACATACAGGGTGGTCCAAAAAAAAGCGCCCTATTTTCTTTTTATCTCATTTTTTACTGCGAATAGAAATTTAGACAACCCATTTTTACCAAATTTGCAAGACATAATTTCCCATCATTCTGCTATTGTTTGGTAAGACATTTTCTTATAAATCTCTCTTTGCAGTCAAAAATGAGCTCAAAAAGAAAATAGGGTGCTCATACCTGTCAAGTCCTACGCATTCTGCGTAATTCTTACAGTTTTTCGGTGTTTTTTGGGTCCTACGTCGTATACCTCAAACCATACGCATTTTCAGCTTTTTTTTTTTTTTTTTTCTGGCATGGACTGCCGTTCATTCATTTCTGAGGAGGAGCTTGCACCAGCCACACAACAGAAGTTCTGGCATGATGTGCGCCAGTTCTATGTGGCCTGTGTGAGGAAAATGTTGAATAAATTTCCATTTGGCAGTGAAACCCTGCAACACCTTCAAGTGCTGGATCACAGTCTGGGAGCTGACACACTGACTGCCTTCTTGCAGGTCAAAAGTAACTCTGATGCACGCTGCCATGATTTTAAGGTGACTGGCAGCATGATTGACAAAGCAAAGATTTGCACAGATGAATACAACAAAGAACACAAGTGACAAGTGACAAGTGAGAAAAAAAAAGAACGAACAAGAGTGCAGTGTAAATGTATTACATGTAGTGGTAAATAAAGAGCAGTTTGTGTAGAAAGGAATTTATGTGTTTTACTTTTAGTTTGGTTTAGTGTGTATGCGTGAGAAGTTGAATTTGTGCATTTAACCACATCCTGATCCACGCATTAACTATGGTTTTTGATCCCCAACTATGGTTTCTTATGCCATTTACTATGGTCAGAGGCCAAAAGTACTTGACAGGTATGGGTGCTTTTTTGGGACCATCATGTATACATATATATATATATGTTAAATCTCAGAGTCTGATTTTCACTCCAAGCTTTTCTTTTCTTCCCTGGACAGACTACCATCTTTTAATGACAAGGACAGAGGTTGCTGGAAAATGGAAGTACCGTTTTAGAGAAATTAATTGCGGAACGGATGAAACTCTCTTTGTTTGATTATTGTTGAATTTTGCCAAACATTCTGTGGCTTTATACCAAGTCAAATTGGGAACTGAAAAGACGTTATGTTTTTTTCCTTCTTCTTGGATGGTTCGTTTCATGTTGGTTGTTTTTTGGTGTGGAAACACAATATTTTTCAATGTCCAGAGCCGTACATAATATCAGGGTACGTATATTACTTGAGCACCCACGGTTACTCGGTTGGAGCGACACAAATTTCACATGAATGAGACTACATTATCAAGTAACAAAAATGAAAATGGATCTTTTAAAAAAATACGGGGTAGACTCATTTCTGCCTTCCCTCAAATTCAGGGGATATACAAGAGCTTAGCATACAAGTTGCAGTAAATGAATTTCTAAATCAGTGAAATAAACAATCTGCCATGCAAGACAGGAAAGAAAGGCTTTTAAAGTTTGTTATCAGATTTTCGTTGCTTCTGAAATTTTTTCATGAAATATTTGCGCAAGTATTTAATTATTCTGTGATTTACGCTGACAATAAGGCACTGGCTTCAAGAGGTTCTAATAATTACCGTAAAATCCCTAGCAAACGCCCAACCCCCCTCCGCACATATTTTGGGTAAAAGTAGGGGGTGGGCGTTTGCTAGGTATACACCCCTTTGCAAGATAAAGTGTCATCACATTTTCACGAAAGAAAAGGTGATACAACCATGTGATTTATGCAATCTTAATGAAAAATAAACACACCGTTTGTGTACACAGATACAGATCAACGTGCTGTGATAGAAAAAAAGAACACAAGTGACCTTGATTCTTCTAATTCTCACAAACACATTTTGTTCTCTTGTTTGGAGATCTGTCCCCCGTTTCTTACAGGCGAGAATAGGTGAGATTGGCGAATGGGGCAGGGAAGTACTGTTTCTTGGTCAACTCTCGCCGCGAGGGACGCTAGGATTCTTGCCTCGAACGCTAGGTAGCTTTGGGCTTGCTCGCTTGGCGAGAAAACAGGGCGGCCACCCTGCGGTTGGCTGTTTACCGACCAGTGCAGATGACCTTTTTGGTATAAACCAATGGTGTTTAATTCTTACGTAGCTAGCCATCAAACGGTTTTTATACACACTCTTGCCTCCTAGCCCCGCGAGCGGCTAGCGGAAAGAATATCTCGCCTGAAAGAAACACGCGTCAGTTAGGGTTGATTATCGTGGGCTCAAAGTCACTCAAGAAAAGACGTCACTGAACGACGTCACTTAAAGACATGACGTAATGATATCCTCACCCCCCCCCCCCCCCCCCTTCCCCACCCCCCGAAAAAAAGGCGAACCATCGAATAGTGTGCACAAATCGTAGATAAAGGAGGCAACATTAAAAAACAATTTTTTTTTAAACCGGGGTGGGCGTTTGCTAGGTAGTGACCCCTCTGCACAACTTTTGCCGAAATGTGGGGGGGTGGGCGTTTGCTAGATACTGGGCGTTTGCTAGGGATTTTACGGTACCTCTGATTTTATTTGATTGGGAGCACTAGTATTGACCTTAATTGATTGCTCATGCGCTCTTCCATTCAGGCTAAAGAGTGCTTCACAAAGAGTCCAGTTCGAAAGGTAAATTCTTTTCCAGTTTGTAAATCACCAAAGATCCGTCCAGGCTTTTACATGGGATTGGGAATAGACAATGTTCAGAAATAACTCGTCAGGATTTTCAGCGGTCTGATAGAGTATTGAGAGCCCCAGTTTACAAGGACATGAAGTTTTTAAATCGTGTGCCCTGCTTCTGATCGGCTTTATCCTGCGATAGGGATGAACAACTATATACCTCTGATGTGTATGTTATGCAACTTGCGCACAATATGATACCCCTTTCTTTCAAACATCAGCATTCATGAGTTCATCGTGATTGGCTTTATCCTGCCATAGGGATGAACAACTATACCTCTGATGTGTATGTTATGCAACTTGCCCACAATAATTTGATACCCCTTTCTTTCGAAAATCAACATTCATGAGTTCATCAGAGTTCACGATTTGTTGCGGCAATGATCACTGGCCAGCAGTGACTGCTCACAACGTGTTTTGATTGAGGTCACGTGGGTTTGGGTAACGAACACTTCCAATGATCAGCAAGGAATCGGGTAAATCACAAGATAAAGCTGATCGGAAGCATGATACATATGCTTCGCCTCGTTTTGAAAAGCTTATCCTTGTAAAAGATCAACTCTTACTCTACCACACCGCTTACAAATCTTGGCAGAGTTATTTCCAGAAACTGTCTATTAAGAGCATATATGTGTCCATTTGAATGTATATACCCCAAATAAATGCAACCTGGCTGTTTACTGTGCTTCCACTCTCCACAGATATCAGCGAGACTGTTGATGTTTGGTGTGTGTGCAAGTTGGAAGGATGCTTTAATCCTATAATGTAAATGCTTTGACAGATCACTGGTGCTTTCTATGATTGTTCACATGGGAAGGAATGCCATTCTGAATGAGGTGCTCACAGGAGACTGTAATTTTGAGACAATACCACATGTCTTTTTACATTTAGTCAAGTTTTGACCAAATGTTTTAACATAGACGGGGAATCAAGATGAGGGTGGTGATGTATGAGTGTATGTATGTATGTGTGTGTGTGTGTGTGTGTGTGTGTGTGTGTGTGTGTGTGTGTATGCGTGCGTGCGTGCGTGCGTGTGTGCATGCGTGCATGTGTGTGTGTGTGGAGCGATTCAGAGAAAACTACTTAACCGATATTCATGAAATTTCACATGAGAGTTCCTGGGTATAATATCCCCAATGCTTTTTTTCCTTTATTTCCATAAATGTCTTTGATCACATCATATCCCACTTTTGTAAAAGTTGAGGCAGCACTGTCACGTCCTCATTTTTGAGTCACTTGAGAAAAAGTGACTCTATGTAATCGGTCAGTGTTAGTCTGTCCGGCCGGCCGTCCGGCCGGCCGGCCGTCCGTAGACACCACCTTAACGTTGGACTTTTCTCGGAAACTATCAAAGCGATCGGGCTCATATTTTGTTTAGTCGTGACCTCCAATGACCTCTACACTTTAACGATGGTTTCGTTGACCTTTGACCTTTTTCAAGGTCACAGGTCAGCGTCAAAGGAAAAATTAGACATTTTATATCTTTGACAAAGTTCATCGGATGTGATTGAAACTTTGTAGGATTATTCTTTACATCAAAGTATTTACATCTGTAGCCTTTTACGAACGTTATCAGAAAAACAAGGGAGATAACTAGCCTTTTCTGTTCGGCAACACACAACTTAACGTTGGGCTTTTCTCGGAAACTATAAAAGTGACCGGGCTCAAATTTTATGTGAACGTGACTCATTGTGTTGTGAATAGCAATTTCTTCCTGTCCATCTGATGCCTCATATAATATTCAGAACTGCGAAAGTGACTCAATCGAGCGTTTGCTCTTCTTGTTTAATAAAAATTTTTGAAATTTCGGTCAAGTAATTTTCAACGAAGTCCGGACTATGGGATTGAATTTCAGCTCGGCAGCGTAAAAATTAGTTAATTAGTTTGCTCATTAAAGTTGTCATTAAAATCAAATTTTCACTAACAGATTTAAAAATGATTGCATGGTATTCCTCAATTTCTCCTGAATTCAAAAATATATACATATGTTATGTTTACTCTAAAAATGTGCTCAGAATGACAGAAAAAGGTTAAGTAACAACTGCGTTCGCACTCTACGCGGAGACGAGCGTGACCCGTCTCTGCCTTTGCGTGTGGTTAGTCGAGACTATCTTAATATAGTCTCGGCGATGACTGTTTTTTTTGGTGTTAATCTGTTATTTTGATGCCGACAGCTTGGCTAAATGTTTTTATATCGCTTCACGCGACTTGTTCTCTAACTAAAATTGACACTTTTGTCTAGAACATGTAGCGCCTTGTGTCTGGCTAAACCTAACTGATAGTTATAATCCAAAAGACAATCAGCAGTGTTTCAGAGAAAAATGAACATAGAAAATCGGGAATTCACCGTTCTCATTTAAAGATCGACTGTTTCATGACGGACTTATTGAGCTATACTTAAATTGCTAACATGCAGTTACTACTTTATATGTTAGAATTGCATGTTAATAATTATTATTGTCATCATTTTCACGAGTTTTCATTCACAAGCACCTGGGAAATAAATCTCATGTTCCCCAGGCAATAAATCCCCGGTTACCATAGTTGCAGGAAGCAGGTTATACATGGATAATCAAAAGCAAACCCAATAGAAACGCTCGGGGATTCTTCGGCTCTTTTCATTGGTGTTTCCCCAGACCTAAACAGACGACACGACACTGCTTTGCAAAGTTCCAAAAACAAACTGGCAAACTGGCAAAAGTAAACAAAAAACAAAACTACTTCAATCTTCATGAAAGGTCATACATTCATCAAAAACAAATGAAACCTAGCGATATGTTTTGTCTTCTTACAGAGTCATGGAGTGCGTGTATCTGTGTTTCGATACACAGACGTTCGGAGAAACACGAACGTCAAGTTCAAGTAAAACGACCCAGCTGACACACACATTTTGACCCGTGCACAAGACGTTGTATCGATAAACGAAGCACAAATAAGAAACAATAATAAAAGCAAAGAAAATAGCAACAAGATATGCAAACATCTAACAAAGCCGAGCAAGCAGAATGACAGGTCTAATGAAAAACAAAGAGGTACTGAGTCGAAAACAAGATCGCGATTCTTTCCTCCGCTGCACGATGCAAATCTTATGTGACCTTTGACCAAACGTAGCTTCCACATTCGATCACTCAGCTTAATATTTACAACAGAAAGCCGAGGGGGTGGAATACCGAGATGAACCTACAGAACTGTGCATCCTCAAACCTGACATATTCATCCCAACATTTGATGAACTCAAAAACACAGAAAGTTGCTTTCACAGCCATCTTTGATTGCCAGTGGTTATCAAACCGGGACTCGTGTGGTTATCAGCACGGAACCCGTGTTTCAAAGCATGGCTCCCTGGGTTGATTGTGCACTTATTTTCTCACTACCAAAATGATGACAAAAACGATGTTTGGTGGTTTGTTGACAGACCAGCTTTTTTGTTGGTCCTCGGGGGGCATATCGACTTTTGTTTCATATTTATTGACCGCGGCCTTCGGCCTTGGTCAATGAATATGAAACAAAAGACGATATGCTCCCCCTCGGACCGACAAAAAAGCTGGTCTGTCAACAACCCATCAAACATCTTATATTGTTTGTCAAGTGAAATATCAGCCAGTCATTCTGATTAGTTGCTCTGATTTTCTTTTCCGTACAGGATCTTGAGTTCCACTGATTTTTAGCCTGCAGTGAAATTAATCCAAAGTACAATGTACTCCAGGTTAATGGATAGAGTACTGCATGATTTCAGCACAATGACTTGCCATTTCAGCATGACTTTTCCAGTTTCAATAATTCAAAAATTGCCAGGTTAAAAGTCCTGTGTTTTTTCCTGCTTTTATTTATTTATGCATTTTGGGATTTCTTTGTTGATTGATTGATTGATTGATTGATTGATTGATAGATAATTTATATCGACATGTTTGTACATATTATATAAATATATGTTTTTCTATTTATTCTATTAATGTATCCTTTTGAGACGCAATGGTCTAGTGGATAAGACGCCGGCCTCATGAGCGAAAGTTTGTGGGTTCGAATCGGGGCCGCGCCTGGTGGGATAAGGGTGGAGATTTTTCCGATCTCCCAGATCAATTGATGTGCAGACCTCCTAGTGCCTTAATATCCCCCTTTGTGTGTCCACGCGAGCACAAGAGCAAGTGCGCACGGAAAAGATCCTGTAATCCATAGAGTTCGGTGGGTAATATAAACACAAAAATACCCTGCATGCGTCCCCCGAAAGCTACATATGGCTGCCTAAATGATGGGGTAAAAACGGTCATAAACGTAAAAACCCACTCGTGCTAAACAGGAGTTTCAGCCCATGAACGCACAAGAAGTTAAACATCGTTTTGTTTTTGTATTTGTTTTGCAGGTTAAGCAATTCAGCGAGGGACCTGTTAAACACCTTTGGTAGCGGCTTTATCCAGAACCTGCGGTTCCGAGATGTCTGGTACTTTGTCGGTCAAAAAGGAATGGAGGGCTTCACCACCATGGAAGAGGTTTGTGTGCTGTGTACACAGTTGTCTTACACTCAAGTACAGTGGAACCACCCTTTAAAGAGATCAGGTTGTTTTTTTTTTTTTTTTTTTTTTAATTTTTTTTCCTTACACCTGTTCCTTGTCCCGATGTGCTCTCACGCCGCCCCGTCCCTGTACTCACTGCTCCATCCACATCTGAATTTCGTTCCGCTGCCAGACTTGTCGATTTTACAGACGCTCCAGGGAGGGATGTCGGGTCGCTGCGGTAGGCTACCCTCGGAAGATGACACTGCACTTCTGCTGAGTCACTTCGACGGTGTTCAGTAGTGGGTCTGTCCCGAGCTAACGGACGCAGCCCACTACCTACTATGCCCCCTACTAACGACATTGACTGCTAAGTCGCGGAGCCAGACTGAGTGAGGGTCCCCTCCAGAGAGCAGACCGCCACCACGTCCCTCCGTCGACCCCCCAGAACGTCACACGTTGAAGACTGACAGCAGAACTACTATTCAGGGAAGGATGGAACAGGAACACTGAGACCAAGGTCACCATGAGAGCTCCGGGCATGAAGGGCCACAAGAGCAAGGACAATTTATAATTTTGGATGATTAATGAGATGAGGATGATTATAATGATGATGCTATGGATTTCCAATTTGGTTTGAGACTACGTGACAGGGCAGCACTCTACGCTTACTGTCATAATATATCCTGGTGTCAACCAGGCCCGAGAACTGCAGCACCTGCGGTGTTGGTCAGGTAAACAGAACCTGAGCACCCTCAAAGTCGCATTCGTTAAGTGAATGACACTCGGCTGTGTGATTCCAGCCTTCCCATAGGAACCATAGCACTTCCACTCTGGGTAGGAGCCGACCGTAGCCCGAAAAACCCACATGACCCGATGGGATTCGAACCCACGACCTCCCGGCCCACAGCCCGATGCGCTAACCACTGCGCTACGGGGGCCGGTAAACAGATCAGTTATTGACAAAACAAAAATTATTTCGCTAATATTTTGCCTGTGATATTTCAGGGTGTGTTGAAACAAGTGTGAAAAAAATTAGAGAAAGAATCAGATAGACATTATGATATAGAATTTTGAATATGATGACATTATGCCTAGAATCAGATAAAGGAGGGTTGGGTAATTGAATGACCAAACAATTACAATCACAGGACCTATTTTGGAAGTGGTATTAGTCCCTGGTTTACGTTTGTTGTGATGATGTGTTTCTATTTGAATTATTGTAACGTGTCTTTCCGATATGGCTGGAAATAGCGTAGTTTTATTACGTTTTCATAGGCTAAAATTAGGTCAGCTTCTCGATTCGCATACACATATTTCCTGGAGCATCTCAGCGATTTTAACCAAAAAATTACACAATGCCACAATGAACTACATGTATATAGTGGAAGCTATAAGTCTACTGTATTAGCAGATGGGCAACTGTTTTTATGTTGCACGGGGATTGACCAGTATAGGTCAAGGTCAAACATACTGCTGGTCAATATTCAGTTACACTTTTATCAGTACTAATTGTTCCTTTGTTGGTAAGATTTTTTTTTTAAATTGGAAGTGTTGGATTTAGTTCCAGCTTATGATGTCTTGTTCCAGATAAGCTATGCAGGGTATGATGGTGGGTGGCCAAAACAGTTGAAAGGTGCCTTCTGTGTCCCCAGAAAATGTGAGTGGAAAAGTCTGTGTCTGTGTGTGTGTGTGTGTGTGCGTCTGTATGTCTGTCTGTCTGTCTGTCTGCCTGCCTGTATGTCTGTCTGTCTGTGACTGTGCCTGTATAGCTGTCTCCCTGTCTGTGTGACCGTGTCTGTCTGTGTGTATATTTCTTTCTATCTAAGTCTTTGACTGTCTGACTGTGACTCTGTGTCTGCCTGCCTACCTGCCAGTGTAACCTGCCTGTCTGCTTGGCTGTTTGTCATTTGATTGATTTAAGTGTGTTATCTGTCTGTCCATTTGTTGGTCAGTTGGTTAAAGACATCAGTTGGTTGTTTGGAGATTATCTAACTGTGTCAAATTCTGTCTTATATCATGATTCATGTCAACTGACAGCATGAATCTTGCCTGGTCAGTGTTTGTACTGCACACACAAATGGCAGTCCAAAATACCAAAAATGAATTACAGAAACTCAGGCACCCACTCAATTTAAAAAAAATAAAAAATAAAAAAAATAGCATGCGGTCAAATATGTTTTATATTGTTTTCATGAAGGTCTGATTCTTTTTATTCTGTGGTCAAGGTTGTTATTTTTTCTGTGCATGTGTGTGTGTGTGTCTGTCTGTCTGTGCCTTGTACAGCTAATAAAGATAAGGTTCTATTCTTAGATGTTTCAGAAAAATTACATTGAGAATGAAGATTAAGAATTCAGGATATTACTTTACATTGATTAAACTAAGCAATCTCCTTGGAGCAATATAAGCAAACTTATTATGTGTTTATCTGTTTGAATTGTGTGAGAAAATTCATGTGTGCTTATCTATGACCTTTCAGTGTCAGGGAGGAAGATTATTCCTGATCCTGAGTTCTTCAGGTTTGACGAGAGACGAGAGTTTTGCAAGAAGTTTGATGGATATCCGGAGTTCTGTGACCGTAAGTTGGTTTTCTCTTTTGGACGTTGGGATTAACACTTTCTACCCCACCTATGTTGACCAAGGTTTTTTTTAGCCGAGACCAGGGGGTTTGGGTGGGGGGGTTTGGGTGGGGGGTTCGGGTGGGGGGGTTTGGGAGGGGGGTTTGGGTGGGGGGGTTTGGGTGTGGGGGTTTGGGTGGGGGGGTTTGGGTGGGGGGGTTTGGGTGGGTGGGTTTGGGTGGGGGGTTTGGGTGGGGGGTTTGGGTGACCACTTATCAACTGGACTGTTAAATTGAAGTAATGTGACTATAAAGCTTTCCTTTGCAATATTTGTTTTTAACATTGAACAAGTATTAGATCTGTTTGACGGGCGCAATAGTGTAGTAGATAAGACATTGGCCTCCTAATCAGAAGGTCGTGAGTTCAAATCCCGGCCGCGGACGCCTGGTGGGTTAAGGGTGGAGATTTTTCCAATCTCCCAGGTCAACTTATGTGCAGACCTGCTAGTGCCATATCCCCCTTCGTGTGTACACTCAAGCACAAGACCAAGTGTGCACGGAAAAGATCCTGTAATCCATGTTAGAGTTCAGCCGGTTATAGAAACACAAAAATACCCAGCATGCTTCCCCCCCTCGTGAAAAAACATGAGTGAACGTGGGAGTTTCAGCCCATGAACGAAGAAGAAGCGATCTGTTTTTTGCCCAAATAAGAAAAGAGTGTTTAATTAATGAGTTCAAAATAAGGTTGTGCAATTTGCTGTTACAGCGGCCTATGTGGATGACAAACTGAAGACTGTGGGCGTTGCAGATAAGGTTTTGCAGGGACACGCCATCTTTGATACACCATTAATTATCGTGCCAGGTATGTTGAAAACACTAAGCCTAATTTGTGTAAGTGCTTTTAACTGTCTTGCTAAAACATTTTTCCTTTGAATTGATGAATTGTTTTGTTAAGATAGATTATGGAAATCGCTCATGGGATGTCAAATCAGTGTAATTCACATGAATGAATAATTCATATTTATATTCTACATGACTCGTTTGTTTTGATGGAAAGAAAGCAGAAGATCAAGAAAATATAATTGTGAATACAGCAGTCCCTCTCATGAACGAACACCCTTGGGCCATAGCAAACCTGTCCGTACATTGCACACACCGTGGAAGGAAGCTAAGGCAAGTTCAGTATACGTGCAGTCACGTGGTACGATACGAGTCGAAGTGTTGGCGGGCTGGAAGGTAGGATTTTCACTTAGTATTCAATATATACCAGTCATTCATAACTACTATCAATTAGATTATGTTTCTTACGATGCTAGCTTATCCCTCCTTCATTCCTACTATGCTCAGTTCTTTGGTTTAGCAAGAAACGTCTATGAAAAATTCGAATCGCATGCTAAGGTCAAAGTGCACCCATGCTAAGGTCAAAGTGCAATTCTTTCAGGCAGCTTTTTGTGCATTCCCTCGATCTATTGTACACTCTGAAACATTTCGGGAGGTTACCAGCTACCCATCTTTGTATTGTGAACAAAAACAAGAATGTGGAGGTCCTTGATCGCATGAAAACAAAATCGTGTGTGGGGTCCCAGTTTTTGCTAAGATCAAAGTGCATATGTCTGTAAATCGAAAATTTTTATCTAAATTTTGATTTGATTAATATACTTACCCGAATCACATGATTTGCATTGACCCACTTCGATGCTTAGGTTATGATAAAAGCTACCCCGTCTAGGTATAAGGGGAGCAACCCCAACTAAAAAAGTGACTGCACCAGTATGACTGGCACCCTGGGTTACGTCCCATGCAGCACACTACGTCATCAATGGTGCTGGTCACGTGATACCCCTTCAAAGTTCAATCGACTAATAGAACATTAAAATATCGAGCGGGGCAGGAGGGAGGGAATTACTCATGTGATTCGGGTAAGTATATTAATCAAATCAAAATTTAGATAAAAATTTTCGATTATAATTACATATTCTTACTCCGAATCACATGATTTGCAGATAACTCCAACCAGGAGGTGGGTAAGATCAAAAAAGTTCAAACTCACCATCAATTTCTGGAAATGCACTGGCCCGCTGCCACCAAGGCAGGCAGGGACCTTGATCCATCGTTACAGAGCGAAGCAATGTCTCTCAGATAAAAGCTGATGAATACATCGTCTGATCGCCAATAGGCTGTATTCAAGACTTCGCTCATTCTGTGGGACCGCAAGACGGCCAAGGAAGAGGCCCAAGCCCTTGACTCGTGAGCCCGGGCCGAGCTGAGAGGAAAGGCAGGAAGAGCCCCCCCCCTTTGTGACAGGCTCCACGCATAAGCTTGCTTAATGACGGCCGACGCCCACCTGGCCAAGGTAGTCCTCGATACATCTTTCTCCATGGCAGTGTTTAGTGAAACAAACAAAAGCTTCTGAGAACTCGATCTGACAGCCTGAATACGGGAAAGATACGCCTCAAGGGCCCTAACAGGGCAGTTGACCATATCGGGATCATCCCTAGCCAGAATATGCGAAAGAGGCTTCACCACCACCCGAGGAGAGGGTTGACCTGGTGACTGGTTTTTAGCCAGAAAGCCTACACGAAACCTCAGCGAAACCGAGCCATCGCGTTCCCAAGAAATATCCTGCGGATTGCCCGAAAGGGCGTGCACTTCACTGCCTCTACGGGCAGTTGCAAGAAGCAAGAGAAAAAGAGTCTTGCGCGTAAGATTAGGAAGACTCGCGTTCTCAAGTGGTTCGAAATCGGAAGAGCGAAGAAACTCTAGAACCAGAAACAGATCCCACTTCGGCAGAGCCGAACGCGACTTAACCTCTTCAAGCGAGGCACCCCTAATGACTCCAGCCACTACAGTGCTGAGACTAATCGAATGCCCTATCTGTTTCAGCGTAGAAGAAATCGCGGACCTGCGAACCTTCAAAGAAGAGGAGGAGAGTCCCTGCGAAGACAAATCAGCCAAGTGATTGGCCACATGCATGGTACGAGGTGCAACCGGATTAACCCCGGCAGTCTGGCACCAAGAAACCCATGCCTTCCAATGCGAAGAGTAAACAGTGGAGGTGGAAGCTCTGTGAGAGCGCTGAACCAAATGCAAAGTGCGTTCAGACGCTCCAGAACGCCTGAGAGCAGACCTCACAGTCTCCACGCGTGAAGTTTTAGAGACTGTGGGTCCTCGTGAGCGATGCCGCTTCGAGGCTGAACGAGCTCTCCTCTCACTAGCGACAGGGGGATTGGAGGACCGCGAGCCAGTCTCAGAAGGTCCGGGAACCACATCTGAGACGGCCACAGAGGGGCGATCAGTAAGAGAAGAGACGGAGACTCCAATTCCGCCTTCCTGATCACCTGGCCGAGCAGGTTGAAGGGCGGAAAGGCATAAGCCTCCAGGCCCGCCCAAGACAACTCCAGAGCGTTGGTCTCCCAAGCCTCCGGGTCGGGGAAGGGAGACACAAAAATCGGAAGGCGTCTGGAGAACCTGGTGGCGAAGAGATCCACCTGGGGCTTCGGGACCAGAGCCCAAAGACGGAGAAGCGCTCCGTGTGTGACCGTCCATTCCGATTGCAACACCTTGCTGGAGCGACTGAGCGCATCCGCAAGGGTGTTGAGGCTTCCCGGCAGGTACCGAGCCACAAGAGAGATACGGTGCTGAGTGCACCAAATCAGCAGCTCGCAGGCCCTGCGGGAGAGAGTAGGGGACCGCGAACCCCCCTGCTTGTTCACATAAGCGGCCACTGTCGTATTGTCTGTGAACAGACGGACTCGCTTCGCGGTAAGCGACGGGAGGAACGCAATCAGAGCCAGCCGCACAGCCTCCAACTCCAGAGAGTTGATGTGCCATGCCCTCTGTTCCGAAGACCACAGACCGGAGGCCCCAACCCAGCAGGGACGCATCTGTAAAGAGGTCCAAGTCGGGAGGGGGAGCGGCGATCGGAACCCCCCTGCAGAGCCAATCCGTGTCCAACCACGGAAGGGATGCAGCCTGGAACCATTCCCCAAGGGGAACCAGCTCGTTCCAGTTCACCCGAGGAGAGTCCACAAACGGCTTCAGGGCGTGCTGAAGAGGCCGTTTGTGCACCCTCCCCAGTGACACCAGTAGGGCCATTGACTCCATTTGCCCCAGAATGGAGGCCAATGTCCTGAGAGGAGCCTGCAGGAGAGGCAGAGTAGAGCGAATAAGAGCCTGAAGCTTGACCACCCGCTTCAAAGAGGGGTGGACAGTCCAGGAGACCGTGTTGAACACCATACCCAAGTAGGTGAACGTCTGCGACGGTACGAGCTCTGACTTCACCTGGTTGACCGAGAAGCCGAGCAAGCCGGCCTCCCGGAGAACCATCCGGGTGTGCTGCGAACAAACCTCCTCGCTCTGGCCCATGACAAGCCAGTCGTCGAGGTAAGCCCGCAGCCGAACCCCTCGCGACCTCACCAGAGCGCAGACCTGTCTCACCACCATGGTGAAAACCCATGGCGCTAGAGACAGGCCAAAAGGAAGCGCGCGGAACTGGTAGATTTGACCTGCCCACCGGAAACGGAGCCATTTCCGGTCGGCTGGATGCACCAAGATATGGAAGTAGGCATCCGTCAAATCTATGGAGGTCGCCCAGTCTCCTGGGCGGAGCGCGTCTCTGACCGAGGCAGGCGTCTCCATTTTGAACTTGATCGTCCTCAAAAACGTGTTGAGGAACGACAAGTCCAAAACAGGACGCCAAGCCCCCGAGGCCTTGGGGACAGCAAAAAGCCTCCCGTAAAACCCTGGGGAACTGTGGTCCAAGACTGCCTCCACCGCTCCCTTCTCCACCAGCGAGGCAACCTCCGACTGGAGGACGGCCCTTGCCTCCTGAGAGAAGGGGGGCTTGAAGGCTGGAGGAGACCTTGAAAGAGGGGCCTTGTCCTCCAGCCACAGCAAGCGGAACCCCGACTCCACTACCCCCACTATCCATCGGCTGTGAGTAGAGTTCAGCCAATGTGACAGAGCCCTCGAGAGGCCCCCAGCCATCACCAGAGTGGAGGGCTGGGGGGGGGTGAAGTCGGGGCCGCTTCATTGGGGGTGGGGCTTGCCCTTGGGCGCACCCCTCCCCCTGCCCGCAGACGACCTCTTGCCCGAACCGCGGTAAGGGGCATGAGGTCTCTTGCGAGAAGCAGGATGCGCCTGAGCTGGAGCCTTAGCCTGTTGAGACTGAGGCTGCTTAGGAGCAGCCTGCTTGGGAGCAGCCTGCTTTTGCTGCTTCAGAGCCTGAAGTGCAAAAGAAGAGAACTGCGAGTCCCTATTCTCCTCAATCTCTTGCTTCCTGGCGTCCAAAGCCAGATGGCCAAAGAGAGAGCCTTCAACGAAGGGCGACGCGCGGAGGGAGTTCCTTGTCGACTCGTCAGTGAACTGAGAGTGGGTAAGGAACAAGTCCCTCCTGCACGTTACCGCATAGGCATAGTGCAGGGAGGACAACCGCATGTGCTCTTCGTTCACCCTGGCCAGCATCGAGAGCAGAGACGCGATATCCTCTGCGTCTTGCTCCCCGCTGAGAGTGAAAGGGGCCAACGAAGAGGTAAGGGCCCGCGACAGAGCTCTGATCAGAGTCTCCGAAATGGAACTGAGTTCCAAGAGCTGTCTACCGATTTCCTCCAAAGAAGCGAGACTCTGCTCAGAAATGGGCAAACAGGAGTCCCTCCTGAGAGGCTTCGTGAGGAGCGGCAGGAGATCCGGAGTGACCTGCAAAGGTGCACTCGGAAGGGCAAAACGAGACAGCAAGTTCCTGGGGAACTTAGGCAAAGGCAACTTCCTCTGTGCCGCAAGAGGCACGAAAGAGGAAGCCTGCGCCGCAGAAGCAAGATACTCTAATGCCGACTCCGGAGCTGACCCATGGGGAACCAGCAAAGGAACCGAAGGCACAGGAAGTCCACCACCCTGAGAAGTGGACCTCACAAAGAGTCTTGAAAGCTGAAAAGCCACTGAGGGCGATTCGAGAAACCGGAAGTAGCCATCGTCCTGCTTCTCCGACCGGAAGTCAGCTAAAGCTGAGGGACCGGAAGCCGAAGGCTTAACAGACGAAGCAGCTCCCTCCGGAAAGTAGCGGGAGGAGACCTCCGCGGCTGCTTCAAGCGCCGCCTTGAAGTTCGCCGAGACCCCTGGCAGCGAGAATTCGTCGTCAACAGACTGGGAATCTGAAGCGACGAGCGAGGGGGGCGGAAAAGAGCCCCCTGACCCCACAAAGGGACGCTGCGCAAAAAGACCCGAAGGCCGGGGTCCACCCTGCTGAGAGTCGACCCCACCCACATCCTGGCTAAAAGGAAGCTGAGTGGAGTCGAAGCCAGTAGCAGCAGGGAGAGAGGGATCGGAAGCCGTCACCACCGAAGAGTGCGGAAGCTGCCGACCCCCCTGAGAAAAACCACCTGCATGTCCAAAGGGCAAAGCATGCCCGACATCCCGTGACGATCCCGGGGAACCGTCCGGAAGAGAGCAGGAAAATCCGGAAGGAGCCGGAAGTACAGCTGAACCGGAAGCGCTAAGCTCATCCTGTAGCTGCACATAAGGAGGGCGGGAGCCCGGAAGCCCGTAGGCAAAGTCATGAGTCAGACCGGAAGTGACAGTTGACTGTGCACCGGAAGAATGACCCATGCTGCCGGCCGAGGCCGGAAGGACAGCTGCCGGAAACGACTGCTGTGGTAAAGAGTGGGACGCACCGGAAGTGCCAGCAAGCTGCGCACGAGCGGAAGAACCACTGCTTCCGGCCGGAGCCGAAAGCCCAGCTGTCGCGTACAACTGCTGGTGTAGGGCGGGGTTCGAACCGGACGTGAACACCATCTGCTCACTAGACGGAGAACCCCTACTTCCCGCGAAAGCAGGAAGCCCAGCTGTCGGAACCGACTGCTGGAGTACGGAGAGGTTCAGACCTGACGTGAACACCGTCTGCTCACTAGCAGGAGAACATCCGATTCCGGAAACCGGAAGTGCAGCCGCCGAAAACGGCAGCTGCGAACACCAACCTTGATCAGCCCGTATCCCCGGAGGGAAGCGTACTGTCACACCACCGCAAGCGGCAGGTAACGAGTACCGGGCCGGAAGAGCACGAGGTCCCGGCAGGGACGATCCAGCGGAAGACGGCCCCGGCAAAAAGGAAGCCAGGAAACGAGCGTCACCCACCCCCGGGAGGGGGGCGGAACAGGAAAGGGAGTCCGTCCGTGACATCTCCTGTCGCACCAGACTCCTAATCTCTGGAAGAAGAGACGAAATCAAAGAAGACACCAGAGCACCGGACTCTGGTGCCGCAACCGACGCAACGCAAACAGCCTTAGGGGCCGAAATAAGCGATTGAGAGCCGGACGGAAGACCGCTCGGAGCAGAAATAGGCACAGAAAATGACACATTGCTCTTAGGATCTGTCACTAAGATAATAGGGTCCTTGCTAGAGGACGCCGACGCGGAGGATTTAGGTTTGCCAGGGCCCTTGCCCTTATCCTCAGGCTTAGAGCCTTTCTTCTTTTCACCATCGGCCATATTAAGACCGAAAAGAAAACAACAACCACAACTGAAAAATAGCAAAGTCACACAGACGCTAACAAAATTCAGAAGCAGAAAGCAAACAATTCAGCACAAACAAAAGCTACCGATAGCAGCTATAAGCAAGCAACAAGCGTTAACAGTCCAGTACACGGACGAAAACAACACAAGCCTGACAACGTGCAAATACAAATGGCGACCGAAAGGAAGCCAACAACTGCCGAAAACTTCAAAGTCCAAAGGACATGCGAAATTCGAGGCAGAAAGAACGAAACAAGTAAGAAAACAAGAACAATCTCACCAGCTGCAAGCCAGCGAAAGAAGACGGGGGGCCAAGGCCGGTGGGTGCCGAAGACACGAAAACAAGCCTTAGCGCTAGCCAAACACAACCGTCACCCTTGAGTGATAGTAGTCGATTGAAGGGGTATCACGTGACCAGCACCATTGATGACGTAGTGTGCTGCATGGGACGTAACCCAGGGTGCCAGTCATACTGGTGCAGTCACTTTTTTAGTTGGGGTTGCTCCCCTTATACCTAGACGGGGTAGCTTTTATCATAACCTAAGCATCGAAGTGGGTCAATGCAAATCATGTGATTCGGAGTAAGAATATGTAATTATAATTGCAGAAATGCTAAGGTCAAAGTGCTTTTTCAGATCATAGAGACTGCCCTCCATTTATAGTTTTTGACTCACCTGAGTAATTGGTGAGTATTAGGATTCATATGTGACCTTGGTCTCAGTGTTCCTGTTCGATCCTTCCCTGAATAGTAGTTCTGCTGTCAGTCTTCAACGTGTGACGTTCTGGGGGGTCGACGGAGGGACGTGGTGGCAGTCTGCTCTCTGGAGGGGACCCTCACTCAGTCTGGCTCCGCGACTTAAAGTCAATGTCGTTTGTAGGGGGCATAGTAGGTAGTGGGCTGCGTCCGTTAGCTCGGGACAGACCCACCACTGAACACCGTCAAAGTGACTCAGCAGAAGTGCAGTGTCATCTTCCGAGGGTAGCCTACCGCAGCGACCCGACATCCCCCCCTGGAGCGTCTGTAAAATCGACAAGTCTGGCAGCGGAACAAAATTCAGAGGTGGTTGGAGCAGCGAGTGCAGGGACAGGGCGGTGTGAGAGCACAACGGGACAAAAGAAGAGGTGTATAAGGACGGGGGGAAAAAAAAAAAGGCTGCGGGCAAACAAGAGAATCTTGTCAATGAAAGAGGTTACACACAGACACGCGATGCTGAGAACGGTGACCGATTTTTCACTCTCTTTCTCGGAGGGCCTTCATCGACTGTGGCTTCTGTTGCTTACGTCCAACAGACAAGAATAAAGAGCATAGTGCAGTTTCATGTTGGCATCTTCGCATTTGAAAGCAAGAAAGTGTGTGTACTCCACTCCTGACCCAAATTACCCCCTCCTGATGGGTACACGTGCACCCAAGTTTACATGCCTTTGCGGCTGTGACCTTTGTACTAAGAGCCGGACTGCTCTGTTATCGATTTTGGTATGGTGAAAATTTGACGATGGTCTGTCCGTACTTTGCAGGTATGTCGACCTGCTGTTGGGACCGAAAATTAGTGTCCGTGTCCACGTTTTGCAGGTGTCCGTTTATGGGGGGGCAAATTATAGAAGGAAAACACTCCGTGCCGAGCAAATGTGTTCGTACATGTCAGGTGGCCGCTCACGCCGGGGGCCGTACATTGCAGGGACTGCTGTACCTAAATTTCTTCCATTATAGACCTAGTTTTATCTGCTTTTTTATATTTAGTCAAGTTTTGACTAAATATTTTAACATCGAGGGGGAATCGAAACGAAGGTCGTGGTGTATGTGCGTGTGTGTGTGTGTGTGTGTGTGTGTGTGTGTGTCTGTGTGTGTGTGTGTGTGTGTGTGTAGAGCGATTCAGACTAAACTACTGGACCGATCTTTATGAAATTTGACATGAGAGTTCCTGGGTATGAAATCTCCGAACGTTTTTTTCATTTTTTTGATAAATGTCTTTGATGACGTCATATCCGGCTTTTCGTGAAAGTTGAGGCGGCACTGTCACGCCCTCATTTTTCAACCAAATTGGTTGAAATTTTGGTCAAGTAATCTTCGACAAAGCCCGGGGTTCGGTATTGCATTTCAGCGTGGTGGCTTAAAAATTAATTAATGACTTTGGTCATTAAAAATCTGAAAATTGTAAAAAAAAATAAAAATTTATAAAACGATCCAAATTTACGTTTATCTTATTCTCCATCATTTGCTGATTCCAAAAACATATAAATATGTTATATTCGGATTAAAAACAAGCTCTGAAAATTAAATATATAAAAATTATTATCAAATTTTTTTTTTCGAAATCAATTTAAAAGCACTTTCATCTTATTCCTTGTCGGTTCCTGATTCCAAAAATATATAGATATGATATGTTTGGATTAAAAACACGCTCAGAAAGTTAAAACAAAGAGAGGTACAGAAAAGCGTGCTATCCTTCTTAGCGCAACGAATACCCCGCTCTTCTTGTCAATTCCACGTGCACTGCCTTTGCCACGGGCGGTGGAGTGACGATGCTACGAGTATACGGTCTTGCTGCGTTGCGTTGCGTTCAGTTTCATTCTGTGAGTTCGACAGCTACTTGACTAAATATTGTATTTTCGCCTTACGCGACTTGTTTAACTTTTAAAGGGGGTTTCCACAGTAATGTATAGTATAGAATTTGTTTGTGATAGCTTTCAGTTTTATAGTCCATTGTTGACCTGTTTTGCTGCTGAACTGACAGGTCTAAATCACAACGCTCTGGTGCGCACATTGGAGACAACTCTGATGCAGCCTGGCATTAAACAGAACAACGTCATAGTAAGAGTTTCTTCCCTTCCTTCCGGTTTTGATTGCAATGAAAACTATCAAAATCTGGAGATAGTGTGTATATGTGCATGTGTGTGCGTGTGCATGTGTGCATGTGCATGTGCATGTGTGTGTGCGTGTGCATGTGTGTGTGTGTGTGTGCGTGTGCATGCATAAATGTGTCTGGCATGTAAGTTTAGAGAAAAAACATATTTAGAGAAGAAACTGCATGGTTACATGTGCAAACTAACTGACCTATAAATCTAACAACTATAGCACTTGGGTGGAAACAAAGGATAATGTCTCATGACCTAGAAAAGATCAAATACATATAACACCTTCAAATTTCAACCCCGTGATGGACTATTTGTTGCCCGCATTCCAGTTTCTAAACCCTTACACATCATTGCCTCAGTGCAAGCGTTGCAGGCTCAGGGTATCTTTTCAGGAAAACAGCTCCTAGTTTGTGTAGAATATACTGTCCTACAATGAAAGCTGAGCTAAATCATAATAGAACAGTCAGCAAGGCAATTGTTTCAGGTGTAGGGTTACTGAACTTTTCTTTTTTTTTCTCCCTTTGCCAAGCACAACGTTGTGGGGCGTTTAATAAACAATAGAAAAAAACAAGCACAATTTTACGCGTCGCAATCTTCCATAACACTATTTGAATATTAAGTTTCTAATAGTATTCGCCCACATATATATATCTTTGTACAAGTAGCTAAAAGTGAGAGGAACACACATTAGTTAACTAGGAACAACAACAACACCCGCAAACAGGAAAACTGAACCAACTCAGAAAAAAAAATGAGAAAAATAAAACGCATCAACAATGGACACTAAGAACATTCCACCTGATCGAAAACAATATAGTTGTACAATCCAATATCACAAAAAGGCAACAAAAGCACACACGCAGCAAAACACATCTCTGCATAACCTAACTTATTACGTTCTGAACTTTTTATTTCAATTTCTCACGTTCCACCTGAGCCAACTCGGAATGAAAAAGATGTTAGTACTGAGTGCCATGTCCCCATTTGAAGACCTTATTTTTACACCCCCGGTATAGGGGTGTGTATAGGATTCGGTCGATGTGTTTGTTTGTTTGTTTGTTTGTGTGTTTGTGTTCGCATATAGATCTCAAGAATGAACGGACCGATCGTCACCAAACTTGGTGAACAGGTTCTATACATTCCTGAGACGGTCCTTACAAAAATTGGGACCAGTCAAACACACGGTTAGGGAGTTATTGGTGGATTAAGATTCTACAAGGACTTATAGAGGGACATATTAATGGTCAAAGGGAAATAACCTTCTCAGTTGGTGGCAGTGAGAATGGTAAGGACGGGGGTGTTTTTCCTACCTCGGAGGAATTTCTTGTTTTTTTCAGATTCAGATGTGTGTAAATTTTTCTCTGTTTCCAGATCACTGCTTCCCATTTTAGGCCTGATGTCTGATTTTTGGAGATCTGACTCAGATTTTTGAAGATTTCAAGACCTCCCTCTGTTTAAGACCCTAATTTTTTTTTAATTTGTGTGTGTTTGTTGATAATGTCTGTACATTTCAGCAACGCAAATTTCTGAAGAATGGGATAGTAGAGTACAGTGGAACTGACCCCTTTTAAGACCTCCAAAAATCTGACCAAACCAGCGGCGGGGATGTAGCTCAGTCAGTAGCGCGCTGGATTTGTATCCAGTTGGCCGCTGTCAGCGTGAGTTCGTCCCCACGTTCGGCGAGAGATTTATTTCTCAGAGTCAACTTTGTGTGCAGACTCTCCTCAGTGTCCGAACACCCCCCGTGTGTACACGCAAGCACAAGACCAAGTGCGCACGAAAAAGATCCTGTAATCCATGTCAGAGTTCGGTGGGTTATAGAAACACGAAAATACCCAGCATGCTTCCTCCGAAAGGGGCGTATGGCTGCCTAAATGGCGGGGTAAAAAACGGTCATACACGTAAAATTCCACTCGTGCAAAAAACACGAGTGTACGTGGGAGTTTCAGCCCACGAACGCAGAAGAAGATGACCAAACCAGGTCTTAAAATGAAGGGAGTCTTAAAATGGGGGTTCATTTACAGAGGATATGACTAGAAAGTCTAAGAAAACAGGATCTTAAAAGGGAGAAAGTCTAAAGTAGGGGGTCTTAAAAGGGGGGTTCCACTGTTTTGAGCATGAATATTGAAAGAGGGAATAAATGTTTGCTTTGTGTCCCACAGATCATGTGGGACGAGAAGTTTCCAGAGCACGCTGAGCTGGCCAAGCTCTTTGGTTTCAAGAACGCCAGCCTGCCCAGCAGTACCAAATATATGGGTGTGTATATATACTGAACGGCAAAAGTTAGGGACCGCCCTTGAAAAAAACAGCTGACTTCATCTGTGCCAAACTCCTTGTTCCTAATTTTATAAAACCAAATGGCTGTCAGGCACGAGACAGAACTGCCAAACTGCAAAAAGTGGACCATTTTTACGCTAGCGCGTGGGCAAGCCTGGGCGGGAAAGATGAAAAATTCGTTATGCACATGCAGGGAGGATGTGTTGTGAGTGAACTGTTGTCACCAGTTAGGCTTTATAGCCCCGCGATTTTCCGCTAGCCACCATCTTCTCACTATGCCTCCCAGACGAAAGGTGACCACTTTCAACAAAGCCCGGGCCATCGCATGGCTGCAAGACGGCGTAAGCAAGCGAGAAGTGGGCAGACGACTTGGAGTGTCCCATTCTGTCGTGGTCAGGCTGCATCAGAAGTTCCAGGCCACCAACAGCGTTCTGGAGAGGCCCAGATCAGGACGGCCAAAGAAGACAACACAGCGTCAAGATCGCTTCAGCTGAGGGTGGCAACAAACACCAATGTCAGCACGAAAACCATCCGCAAACGCCTGCACGAAGTTGGCCTGCGATCACGTCGTCCAGCTGTACGGCCACGACTGACAGCAGCTCATCGCCAGGCTCGTTTGGCGTTCTGTCACAACCATGCCAGGTGGACACGCCAGCAATGGGCCGATGAGCTGTTCAGCGATGAGTTCCGCTTTAATCTGCATCATCATGACGGTCGGGCTCGTGTGTGGAGGCGTCAGGGTGAGCGGTACAACAACAGTCTTGTGCAGGAGAGGGTGGCCTTCGGCGGGGGCTCCATCATGGTGTGGGGGGCCTTCAGTTTTCGACACAGAACCCCCCTCTACCACATTGTTGGCAACCTGACAGGCCAGCGCTACAGAGATGAGATTGTCGCCCCTTTGGTTCTACCCGCTCTACACCAGATTGGTGTGCAGGCTGTGTTCCAGGACGATAACGCGACACCTCACAGAGCGAGGCTGGTCAACAACTTCATCCAGCAGGCTGGTGTCACCAGGATGAACTGGGCGGCCTGCAGCCCTGATTTCAACCCCATCGAGCACCTGTGGGATGAGCTGGACAGGCGAGTGAGGAACAACCACCCCCAAGGATCCTGCAGCAACTGCTTCAGTTCCTGCAAATCGAATGGCAGGCTATTCCTCAGGCCTTCTGCAGGAAGCTGGTAAACTCGATGCAGAACAGGACTGCAGAAGGCATCGCAAAACGCGGCGGACACACCCATTACTGAACTGTTCGGAACTTGCAAATTTTGTTTTCGACCCCCATGTTGTTTCAGAGCTTGTTGACACGGAATGCGTGAATGAAATGTCACCATATTTTGGAAAAGGATCGAAGAGATAATGAATTAAACATGTTACAAATTTGATTCAATTTTAATTGGTGGTTTGGAAGCTGTGTTTGTTTGCGTTAGTGGTCCCTAACTTTTTCCTATGAGTATATATTCCTTCTTCCAGTTTCTGCTGTGACTGACTTTTTCATCATGTTTGTGTCTCCTCTGCTGCCCTCCGTATGCTGCGTTGAGTGCAACCAAAAAAAAAATCTGTGTTAATTGGAAAGATAACTGTAAACTGTTTCTGATTTTTACATTTAGTCAAGTTTTGACTAAATGTTTTAACATAGAGGGGGGAATCGAGACGAGGGTCGTGGTGTATGTGCGTGCGTGTGTGTGTGTGTGTGTGTGTGTGTCTGTCTGTCTGTCTGTCTGTCTGTCTGTCTGTCTGTGTGTGTAGAGCGATTCAGACTAAACTACTGGACCGATCTTTATGAAATTTGACATGAGAGTTCCTGGGTATGAAATCCCCAGACGTTTTTTTCATTTTTTTCATAAATGTCTTTTATGACGTCATATCCGGCTTTTCGTGAAAGTTGAGGCGGCACTGTCACGCCCTCATTTTTCAACCAAATTGGTTGAAATTTTGGTCAAGTAATCTTCGACGAAGCCCGGACTTCGGTATTGCATTTCAGCTTGGTGGCTTAAAAATTAATTAATGACTTTGGTCATTAAAAATCTGAAAATTGTAAAAAAAAATAGAAATTTATAAAACGATCCAAATTTACGTTCATCTTATTCTCCATCATTTTCTGATTCCAAAAACATATAAATATGTTATATTTGGATTAAAAACAAGCTCTGAAAATTAAATATATAAAAATTATTATCAAAATTAAATTGTCGAAATCAATTTAAAAACACTTTCATCTTATTCCTTGTCGGTTCCCGATTCCAAAAACATATAGATATGATATGTTTGGATTAAAAACACGCTCAGAAAGTTAAAACGAAGAGAGGTACAGTAAAGCGTGCTATGAAGCACAGCGCAACCGAGCCAAACAGGCTCGTCACTTTCACTGCCTTTTGCACTAGCGGCGGACTACGTTCAGTTTCATTCTGTGAGTTCCACAGCTTGACTAAATGTAGTAATTTCGCCTTACGCGACTTGTTTTTTTTTCTCTCCCTAAATATAAGCAATGAGTTGCTGAGATTCAATATGCCAAAGTCACGTTTTTAAACGATGAGACTTTCATAAGGGCTGTACAGTTTTCAGTGTCTGTTTTCTATCAGTGTTTCATTATCTGTTTCATAAGTGTCTGTCTACCCCCGGCGGGTTAGGGGGAAGAATTTACCCGATGCTCCCCAGCATGTCGTAAGAGGCGACTAACGGATTCTGTTTCTCTTTTTACCCTTGTTAAGTGTTTCTTGTATAGAATATAGTCAATTTTTGTAAAGATTTTAGTCAAGCAGTATGTAAGAAATGTTAAGTCCTTTGTACTGGAAACTTGCATTCTCCCAGTTGCAAGCCCCTGGAGCAAATTTTTGATCAGTGCTTTTGTGAACAATTGACAAGTGGCTCTATCCCATCTCCCCCCTTCCCTCCGTCGCGATATAACCTTCGTGGTTGAAAACGACGTTAAACACCAAATAAAGAAAGATGTCTATCTGTCAACTTCAAAGACCTGTGGGTCGACCTAGTAGTAAATGTAACGTTTTGTTTTGTCTACTATAAATGTTCCAATTTACATTCTTGTTTTTTTTATTCACTTTCATTGTTGCTTACATTTTGCTTCAAACAGAACAAATGGGCCACGCCTTGAAGGAGTCTGTCAACATTTTTCCCTCGGCTGTGAGTACCTGACGCTTTCCTGTTTTTATGACCCTCTCTTCAGAATAGATTTAAGTGAGAAAAACAGTGGTTTCATAGGTTGTGTGTAACAATAGGAAGGTTTTCGCCAGTTATCTCTTTGAGGTTTTGGGTGCTTACAGAGTACCGTGCCCCTTGCGGGGGGCATCAAACATCGAGGTCACAAGCAGGGTCAAGGAGAAGGTCGGCTGGGCGGACAGGAGACTACAAAAGGAAGGTTTCCGCCAGTTATCTCTCTTTGAGGTTTTGGGTGCTTAGAGAGTACTGTGCCCCTTGCGGGGGCATCAAACATCGAGGTCACAAGCAGGGTCAAGGGGAAGGTCGGCTGGGCTGACAGGAGACTATTGAGTGATCATTTTTACAGGATCAGCATCTTGAGAGATTCTCTGTTCAAGTAATACTTGTAACTTGTATATATCTGATGTCAAGTTTACGCATTTGTGTTTCTATGAGCTTCGTTTCAGAATAGATTTAACTACTGTAAGAACAATTAAGTCGCGTAAGGCGAAATTACTACATTTAGTCAAGCTGTGGAACTCACAGAATGAAACTGAATGCACTGCATTTTTTCACAGTGACCGTAGTCCGCCGCTTGTGCAAAATGTAGTGAAACTGACGAGCCTGTTCAGCACGGTAGTGGTTTCGCTGTGCTGCATAGCATGCTTTTCTGTACCTCTCTTCGTTTTAACTTTCTGAGCGTGTTTTTAATCCAAACATATCATATCTATATGTTTTTGGAATCAGGAACTGACAAGGAATAAGATGAAATTGTTTTTAAATCGATTTCGGAAATTTAATTTTGATCATAATTTTAATATTTTTAATTTTCAGAGCTTGTTTTTAATCCAAATATAACATATTTATATGTTTTTGGAATCAGGAGATGATGTAGAATAAGATGAACGTAAATTTGGATCGTTTTATATAAAAAAAAATTTATTACAATTTTCAGATTTTTAATGACCAGTCATTAATTAAGTTTTAAGCCACCAAGCTGAAATGCAATACCGAAATCCGGCCTTCGTCGAAGATTGCTTTACAAAAATTTCAATCAATTTGATTGAAAAATGAGGGTGTGACAGTGTCGCCTCAACTTTTACAAAAAGCCGGATATGACGTTATCAAAAGTATTTATCGAAAAAAAGAAAAAAATGTCCGGGGATATCATTCCCAAGAACTCTCATGTCAAATTTCATAAAGATCGGTCCAGTAGTTTGGTCTGAATCGCTCTACACACACAGACAGACACACACACATACACCACGACCCTCGTCTCGATTCCCCCTCTATGTTAAAACATTTAGTCAAAACTTGACTAAATGTAAGAACTGGTTTCATAGGTTGTGTGTGACAATTTAGTGATCCGTTTTACTGGATTAGCATCTTTTAAGATTCTCTGTTCAAATATACTCACTTGTATAGTTTACATCTAGAGTACTTAGAAATTGACTGATGTTGGGATTTAGGAGAGGCTGAGTGATTGGGGACGTCAATGGATGCATGGCTGGATGGACAGATGGATGAATTGCTTGTATTGTCAACTCTTTTCTTTTGTGAATGAAATGTAGGAGTGGGATTTGTGTGGAAATCCACACAAATACTCTGTTATTCTAAAACAGGAAAAATATACCCATTTTTAATGTTTAAATTATAGATATATTCCTTGCAGCAGCAAGAGGGATTCTTATAGTGGTGTCATTCCCCAGTAAGCTTTTCATGTCTCCTGTGTAAGTTCCGTCCTGGGATGGGATAAAGCATACATTTCTGTCATGACAAAATTGAGGGGAAGGGAGGGGGTGGGGGGGGGGGGGGATGGGGGTGAGACTAAATATATGCTCAGACTGCCCTCAATGCTTTCTGTTTCAGGATCATTTTATCGTGGTGGAAGAGGAGCTTCTGTTGGCGCCAGACTTTCTCAGCTTTCTGGCGCAATGTTTCAGCACGCTTAATTCAGATCCCACTCTGCTTGCTGTTTCTTCCTGGAACTTTAATGGTAAATACTTACATGATTATAATGAAGTATTATGTGAAGTATTGCTATTATCTATCTGTCCATTATCTGTAGTCTGCAGACCTGCCTCAGGGCTGAATGATGCTTTCAGTATCTAGAAAATGTTACACCGTCATATGCAAGAGTAATATTTAAAGAGTAGGTCAGGTGACGTTTAATTTATTGTGAACTTTGATGATAGGCAAATAGACATATCTGCCCCTACCTTGTGTAATCGACAAAAAAGTTGTCTAACATTGCATTAGTACTTGTGATAAGCTTTGTGTGTGTGTGTGTGTGTGTGCATGTGCGAGCACACTTGTGTGTACATTTGTGTGTTTGTATGTGTGCATACTTGTTGTGCGTTTGTGTGTGTGTGTGTGTGCATACTTGTGCATTTGTGTGTATATGTGTGTGCATACTTGTGCGTTTGTGTGTATGTGTGTGTGTGCATACTTGTGCGTTTGTGTGTATGTGTGTGCATACTTGTGCGTTTGTGTGTATGTGTGTGTGTGCATACTTGTGCGTTTGTGTGTATGTGTGTGCATACTTGTGCATGTGTGTGTATGTGTGTGTGCATACTTGTTGTGCGTGTATGTGCATGTGTATGAGACAGAGAAGGGTGGAGTGAGGAAAGAAGATGGGGGAAGAGAGAACGTTTCTGTTTGCGTCTCGGTATCCGCCTTAGTAACGGTCTATCTGATTGTGTACATGAACTTTTTCACAGCATTACTATCCTCAATCTGCTCATTACGAAGTAGGGTTGATTGTCTCTTTCCTGTCCCGTGTAGGTTTTGAGAAAACATCGGGCAACAGAGGGATTGTGTACCGAGTGGAGGAATTCCCAGGGATGGGCTTTCTGGTCAAGAAAAAGGCCATGGCCGCTCTCACCGACTCTTTTCCTCAGTGCTGCACGAACAGGTCAGGATTCACTTCACTGTTGAGTAATACTTCTGTTGTGCGATGTTCTGTTGGATGAGATTTGTTTTTGAGTCACTTGAGAAAAAGTGACTCTATGTAATCGGTCAGTGTTAGTCTGTCCGGCCGGCCGTCCGGCCGGCCGTCCGGCCGGCCGGCCGTCCGTAGACACCACCTTAACGTTGGACTTTTCTCGGAAACTATCAAAGCGATCGGGCTCATATTTTGTTTAGTCGTGACCTCCAATGACCTCTACACTTTAACGATGGTTTCGTTGACCTTTGACCTTTTTCAAGGTCACAGGTCAGCGTCAAAGGAAAAATTAGACATTTTATATCTTTGACAAAGTTCATCGGATGTGATTGAAACTTTGTAGGATTATTCTTTACATCAAAGTATTTACATCTGTAGCCTTTTACGAACGTTATCAGAAAAACAAGGGAGATAACTAGCCTTTTCTGTTCGGCAACACACAACTTAACGTTGGGCTTTTCTCGGAAACTATAAAGGTGACCGGGCTCAAATTTTATGTGAACGTGACTCATTGTGTTGTGAATAGCAATTTCTTCCTGTCCATCTGATGCCTCATATAATATTCAGAACTGCGAAAGTGACTCGATCGAGCGTTTGCTCTTCTTGTTCTTTTAGGTCTTGTTTTTTTTGTTTGTTTGTTTGTTTTTGCTTTTATAAGAAACAGTGGTACATACATGTAATGTGAGGCCCCTCTAATGAGAGTCTAACAATACCATATTAGAGGTGCCTCAGATTACAAGTACCATTGTTTTCTCTTTGTAAGTGGAAATTGGGGGGGGGGGGGGGGGGATGTTAGATTTAATAATTTAGTGTGAGTCTTCTTCTTCTTCAGTGTTCCAGAATTGTCTGGTTACGTGTGAGCTCGTTTACCCATTTGGGTTCCTCACACTATACTCTGAGAGCATAGTCAGCTCACTCCGCTTTCGTTGAGTAGGCATGCTGAGTATTTTCGTGTTTCCATAACCGACATGGATTACAGGATCTTTTCCTTGCGCACTTGGTCTTGTGCTTGCGTGTACACACGAAGGGGGTTAAGTCACTAGCAGGTCTGCACATAAGTTGACCTGGGAGATCGGAAAAATCTCCACTCTTAACCTACCAGGCGGCAGCGACCAGGATTCGAACTCACGACCTCCCGATTAGGAGGCCGACGCGACGTCTTACCACCACGCCACTGCGCCCGTCGTGTGAGTCTACCTTTTCAGATTGAATTGGGCATTTTACTAGCATTTTACTAGCATTTTAACTAGCGTTCCAGTAGGCTGTGTTTTTGAAGAAAATAGAGATCTTTCCCTGGAAATAGTAAATTTTGTATCATCCCATGGTATTCACAGCTGCAACATTTTCCCACCTAACATTTACTCATGTCCAGGTCATTGTGTATATTTGCAGAAAGATCTTCTCTTTTTCTGTTAGTAGAGCGTGGCATGGATGGAAGTTTGAAGGTGAAGGTCACTTTGAAATACTGATGCCTGACGTGTCACGAGTGTTTCGGCAGCCCTTCCATGGAATCGGCCAAGAGGAGGTGTTCATGACAGACCTGTTTCTACGTCCTCGCACCACCAGTCTGTGAGTTTGTGGAGACAGTGTGTGTGTCTTTCTGTGTGTCTCTCTGTGTGTCTGTCTTTACAAATGTGTGTGTGTGTGTGTGTCTCTGTCTGTCTGTCTGTCTGTCTGTCTGTCTATCTGTGTTTGTGTTTAGATAGGAGTGTGCGAGAGAGAGAGTGTATATCAGGGTGTGCGTGTATGTGTATGTAAATGTACATTTAATGAGAGAAAGCCACTTTTGTCAGGTGTTCAAGGCACAAGCTTTATTTATTCCTCCATTTTAAAACTTGATTTTCTAACATGCGGTCTTAACCCCTTCACTGCCACAGTATAATAGCCTTTTGGTATTGCTGTGTGCCAGGCCAAAATTCAGTTTTTTTGGGTAGGTTCACTAATCTGTTCACTGCTCATTCATTTATTGAGATATCTCTTAGATATTTGGCATGTTTTTTTATAATACCCTTGGCTATTATATGATATCAAAATAATAGGATTTTGTCAAAAACATTTTTGTAATTATTGATATAAATGAACATTTTTTTCACAAAACAAACAGTTTTCCGACACACACACATACATTGCAGCAGATAAAACAACACAAAACACTGCAAAAACAGGTGAAAGTGTATAATGAAAATGAAGTCAAACATCTGGTACTCACATTACAGCCATCAAAAGTGTTCTGTGTGGTAAATCCATAAATGAATAAGGCCATGCTCCATTCCTCGGCCACGCCGCCCCCGCGAACTTGAGCCCCTTCCCCTACCACGACCTCGACCTCTCACGACAGGAGGGGGTGCGGTACTTGTGCTAGGAATAGCATGGTCAGAAACTTCGGCAGCATCAGACTCAGTCTCGGAGTCACTTTCAGTTTCCATTTCGAAGTTCGAGTCATTTTTGTCTTCATCACCCACAGCCTCCGACAAAAGAGGGTGGTGCTGGTTGCTGTCTGTCTCATCGTCGTCGGAATCGCTGTCATCTAGTCCTCCTAAGTCTTCATCGCCACTATCATTGTCGTTCAACACTTCTTGCAGAGCTTCTAGCGCACTGTAGCGCTTGAAGACAGGCCTGCGGGTTGAACTTCGACTTTTGTCCGCCATCTTGAATACGATTATAGGTCTGGAACTTTCTCTGAGTTTTCGTCACGTGATACGAACTTCTGCACTTTTTAGCAACCCTATACTAGAGCTTGGACCAGTTTTCCACGCTTACCTCCCATTTAAAATTTCTATATTTCGCCGACACAAATCCCACGTACGAGATACGGTTATGGGCGTACGACAAACCGAAAATGACCACGTATTACGTACGGGGTGGGCAGTGAAGGGGTTAAAATAGGTCACTTACCTCTGTACACTATGTCTTTTCAGCGAGCAGCCATCGCCGCTTCAAGATCTAAGCAGCTTGATGGAACGGGAGTATGAGATGTATCTGAATAACCTTATTGCTGGCTGCACAGTTTTTCCCACTGCAAACCTGGGCCAGTGCATCAGTGGGGTGGAGCCGCCACCAGATTTGTCCACTGAAAAGTGAGTGAATTCTTTGGTTGGTTGCTTGTTTGGATTGATTTCTTGATTAGAGAGCTGAGAGGACTATTTGGATTAAACTTTAATTGAGTAGTACAGACTCTCTTTTTCCCATGGCAAACCTTGGCCAGTGAAAAGTGAGTGAATTTTGTCATTGTTTGGTGGTTTGATTGGTCAGGGGAGATATTACACTCGCGTCTGACACTAATTTTTCTCCTAATTTGACCCCTTCTGAAAAATGAGTGAAGTCCTTGGTTGGTCGGTTAGTGAGCTGTGAGAGTAAACTTGCACTAGTTTACTGATAAAGTTTGTTGATTTAAAAATGTACACATTTGACTGAGAAAAGAAAAGACCTATGAAGAAGGTTTGCTCCAAGCCACACACGAAAAAAACACAAAAAAACAAAATAAGGCAAAAAATAATTGTAGTAGCAAACCTGCATGCAACTGAGGTTAAAAAAAATAAAAATAAAAAAAATAAAAATTGCACTAACAGCCCTTGCTATCCACCAGATTTGTCCTGTTCTGAAAAATGAGTGTGAATTCCTTGGTTGGTGAGCTGAGAGGGTCAACTCACATGACACTAGCTTTACATCAGATTCAAATGCCTCCTTTGAAAAGTGAATTTCAATTCCTTAGTTGTTTTGGTGTTTATTGTGACCTTTTTCTCGCCATAAAAACAGTTTGGTAGATCTATAGAAATGACAGCCAAGTTTTTCACAGTTTGAAAAAAGTGTCAGCGGTTTTGCGGACTTATTACAGATGCCAAAAGTTCGGCATCCCTGCTCTTTGATATTTTACCCTGAAAACTTTCAGAGTCAGATGAAGAGAACGTTGCATTGATTGATGATGATGTTTTGCATGTTTACAGACACTGTCTAGCAATCTACTTCGAGCAGGCGAGCTCGCTGGACTTTGTGAGGCTGGGCGAGATCAGTCGCTGCTTCGGCCTGTTATCTGCTCGCAACCTCCGTCCCAAAAATCTCCACAACGGCATGCTCAGGTATGCAGATCTAGAATACTCTAGGGTTTTGTTGGTGTGTGCAGAGGTGTGTGTGTGTGAGTGCATGTGTCTGTGTGTGTCAGTGTGTGTGTGTGTGTGTGTTGCTATGTTTCTGTGTGTGTATGTTTCTCTGTGTGTGTGTTTGTGTGAATGTGCATGGATATGCATGACTATCATTGTGTTTTGTTTTAATTATAAAACATCCTGTATTACATATAATGATAGTCAACTCACAGGGTAAACCTGATGATTTTAAGCCAAAGTTGAAGCATGAAATTGTCCTGCATTCAGCATGACAAGTTAGTGTTACACTTTCAAAACCTAAAATCTCTTTTTTTGTGATGTTGCAGGTTTTGGTATCAGGAACGTCACATATTCCTGGTAGGATCTTTCACACCGTACTACAAGAACAAACCAGCAGAGTCTGACGCAGTGAGGCTACCATAATCCCATTTGCCATTAAGGTTTTCTATACTCAACTCAGGGGTCAAGCTGACTTTGAGTGATTTACGTAGGTTGAGCAAAAGCAAGACCTATTGTGCACCGTGAAGTGGCTAAAATGAGTAAGGCACCTAAAAAATGGAACATTTAGGTACACTTTTTCAAGGAGTGTGACCCCTGCTCACACACACAAAGCCCAGTATGACAACAGATCATTTTGTGATACAGTGGTAGTGCCTATTAGGAGAAGAGATTTCCTTGAGGAACCAGCCCCAAATATGTGTGTGCAAGAAACCATACTTCTGGTAATTTGATCAGTGTTTCAGGTGGCAGTTGCCATATTAAACCAAGGAAGAGTAACTTAATCATTCCACGTTAGTGGTGGATTCCATGCCCCACATTGCATCCTGCAAAAGTGTCCCTTTCCTGCAGATTCCGATTCTCAACAGGGACACTTTGGTTGGCTTACTGGATGAAAGAAAGAGGTGTTTGTTATGGTGAAGTCCTTCCCTGCACTTTTGACGACTGAATATGACACACATGTTTTGGAAGAACCCTTTCATATCAAGAGTGCTGCGCTGAAGATTTGCTAGATGACAGAAAGTGTCATTTGTTTTTGAGAAGTCTCATATTAAGAGTCTCTCTAATGTACCTTTGGTGTGAGTTGAAAGGACTGTTTAGTGTTTGCATTGGGCAGTGGTAAGTTATGGTGTTGATGGGTACATGGCACATTTAAGTTATGTGTACTGTGTACAGTATTGTAACTGTTTGATATGACTGTTTACAACACTGTAGGCACACTCCTTCTTGTGAAAACAGCTCAGCTCCGACCATCTCAGATCTGACTTAGCTTTTACATGGGATAATTATCATCCCTCCACTTGCTCACATGCCAAAAATCAACACCCTGGTTGCTTGCTGTGATGAGTTGGAATATTTTGACGAATCGATTTCTTAAAATGCCCCTTAAGTGGCTTTTACAAAATCAATACATCAACAAATTCGCATTGAGCACAGAGAGCACCCAAGCTGTTCATGTTTATGTGTGGCTAAGTGGAGGGTTCAGGTCTTATTCCATGTAAACGCCTCGTCAGATCTGAGGTAGTAAGCCCAACTGTTTTCACGAGGAGGAGTGTGCCTTTAAGCCATGGTGTTGAAGGCGACATACCTTAATGCCAACAGTAAATCTTCTCTGATATTCTTTTGGTAGCTACTCATTCTAAACCAAGAGTTTAGATCTAGAACTATGTACACGATCATCTCTTGTACCACCACCATTTAAAGCACGAAAGTATTGGCTATGCTTTGTGTGTATTTAGGGCTCTTTGGATGAAGTTTTCTTGTGAAGGAGCGATTTTGCAGGCCGCAATCGATTTCTTTTCATGAGATTTCACCACACACTTTAAGTAAGCTGAATTTGTAACTGTGAGGGTTTATAATAGTTAGGATTCCATTAAGCTCGTGCAGTAACATGAATTTGTATGTGCAAGAGTTCAGAATATAATTTGTGTGATGATTGCTCAGTAAACATTGAACCATTATCCATGTGAAATTGTATTATATGAATCTGGGTGCATACAAGATAGGAACCAAGGAACCAAGTTTCCAAGTGCAATACAGTGGAACCCGCCTTTTAAAACACTCCCACACCCCACTACCCCCCCACCCTGCCCCAACCCCCAAACCCTCTTAGGTTTTTATTAGTTTTACATTTTTTATTCATCACCTTTGTAAATTAACCTCTTAAGACTCTCTCCTTTTTAAGAACTGCTTTTCTAACATTTTTGGAGGACTTAAAAGAGGGGTTCCACTGTTGTACTTTTGCTGTTGTCATCGTTGAAATCCAGTCGTGTAGAACTAATGCAATGAACTTATGAAGTTTCTGTGATAACAATTTTCCACCAAGCTTGTTTTAAGAGACTCAAATTCTGTGTGTTGTATGATGTCTGTAGACAGTGAGCTTAATGTTTTTCACCATGCTGTTCTTGGCAATATTTTAAAACGCCAAAACAATTTCCTTCCACATGTCTGTTGCAATGACTAATGCTTCTTTTTCTAGTTTTTCTATCAGTCAGCAAATGTTTGTGTTTGTGTGTGTGAGTGTGTATTTTATGTGCATGTATGTGTGTGAGTGTATGCATGCATATATGTGTGCGTGCACATGCATATGTGTGAGTGAAATTCCAAGTGTGGTCATGATTCTCGCGGAGTCTGCAGTTTGCTACGTTGTTTGACCAGCTTTAATAGAAATAGAAAATTTCCTGTAATCATGAAATTCCATTGTAAGTCTTGCTTTGTACCACACAGAAAAAGCAAACCTGTCGTGCTCTTAGTCACAAAATATCTTGCCAAGGGAACGAATTCATCTGATACATGTATTATCAGTAACCCATGTGCTGTCGTGGATAAAAGGGCAATCACGTGTTAATTATCTCGAGTACAAATTGAATAGCGTTGAAATACTCATGAATTGCTTTAGTTATACAAACTTGTGCACAATCTTATGAAAAAGCCGAAGAAAAAAAATGAAAAAAAATAAAAACTTCCTCCGGACTATACAGTAAAACAGATTTTCTGCCTGGAGTAGACTCCTTTATTTCAATTTTAAAGAAAAAAAAGTTTAAACTAGTTATAACATGGGAACATTAAAAGGATGGCTGTTCATGTGTATTTGTTGTTCTGTCATCATTTTTCTGTCTGTATCAGTCTGTCTGACAGATCTCTCTCTCTCTCTCTCTCTCTCTCTCTCTCTCTCTCTCTCTCTCTCTCTCTCTCTCTCTCTCTCTCTCTCTCTCTCTCTCTCTCTCTTTTGTGCTGTTTGTCCCTCTTCATAGCACATACATACCCACACACACACACACACACACACACATACACACACAAACTAACACACACACACACACACACTGTGACACACTTATTTTTATTTTTGTCTCCTGCTTAAAATACCACTGAATAATATTAACGTACTAGGATTTTGCATCGCAGCAAGCTGTATGCTGGCATTTACTCAATATCTTTTGATTGTGCCATCCTAATATAAATGTGTTGAACAAAATATGTTTGGGAATCCAGAGGTAGAGTCAAGAACAACCATAAAAGATTTATCTCTTTTGTTTGGTGTTATGTGCAATTTTCATTTAAGATTTTCACCCGATTTATATTATTTTGTGTGATGCTAAATAGCCAAAGTCATGAATGGTTTACAAATTGATTTTGATTTATATCCATGCATTTGGTGTGAGCGTGATTTTGTTGCAATTTGTTATATTTTGCTCATTTTGTTTGCTTGTGCAGCAAGTGAATAAACGTTTTGCCTGTTTTATTCTTTTCTTTTTTTTTATCAGTTTTTTTTTTAAAGACACTAAAACATCTGTAAAATTGGCTATATCGGATCATTATTGTATGTTGTGTATATTTCATGCTTGACTCCAATTTGGTCATTTTCAGAGTTTTGTGATTGCTAGCTTTTTGCACGACACGGGAATTTGTTGTGGTTGAAATGTTTGCATGGGAATGGTTTAAAGGGAAATAATGTTTTCCTTTGCTTACACACAGCTGGGGATTTGTCCAGAAAGAAAAGACAGTGTTTGAGAGATGAACCGAGCATAATAGACGTTTTTCGGAAAGAACTCTATCAAGATTTTCAGCAATCTGGAAAAGAAAGAGCCCTTTTACATCGGACAAGTTTTTCACAGCATCCGGAGCAATTTGTTACACGCTTCCGATCGGCTCTTATCCTGCGATCCGGACGAACAGCTAACTATGATGTGTATGCATTGCAGCGTTCGCTAAATATGATATCATTTTCGAAAATTGTCTATTTGATTCATGAGAACAAGTTAGGCTTGTCCAATACGATAAAAAGAAAGACTGAACCTTTTAAAGCACCTGATCTTTTTATGTCCTGTGTGTTAGGAAAAATCCCATTCTGTTGTGGGGTTAAAAGCACATTGCAAACACTATTTCCAAGTCCTTTGTTCACCAGAATGTCTATGTCTGTATATGATCTATATCTAGTCTAAACTTGATGGAGCTATTCCTTACTTGTCAGGCTTTTGTTTGAAAAATGAGGCAAACATTTGTGAAGGGGTAAGATTAAATTATTTGCACAAAACTATCATTTTGCTACAAGCCCCCCTCCCCCCCCTTCCACGCCTAAAATATGTTGAGATTAGTTTAAAGGAAGTACTTATTGTAAGGGACTTCTCTAATAGTGTTGCTGTGTAACGTTTATTTATTTATTTATTTATTTGAGTGTACTGTCTCTTTTTTTCATTTTAAACAAGCAAGGACTTACATTTTTGTGTGAATGCTTTCTTCTTGGTCTTCTGTGTATGGTAATTTGTTACATTTTGTGTCAAAACAATCAAATGCTTGCGTTGATGTCAAGAAAGACGAGAACTCACTCCTGTAAAGGCTTGCACACAGACAGACATATGCATGCATGTACTCCCCCCCGCGGGTTAGGGGGAAGGATTTACCCCTCCCTGGTCCCCCCGCGGGTTAGGGGGAAGAATTTACCCGATGCTCCCCAGGCGACTAACGGATTCTGTTTCTCCTTTTACCCTTGTTAAGTGTTTCTTGTATAGAATATAGTCAATGTTTGTAAAGATTTTAGTCAAGCAGTATGTAAGAAATGTTAAGTCCTTTGTACTGGAAACTTGCATTCTCCCAGTAAGGTCATATATTGTACTACGTTGCAAGCCCCTGGAGCAATTTTTTGATTAGTGCTTTTGTGAACAAGAAACAATTAACAAGTGGCTCTATCCCATCTCTCCCCTTTCACCGTCGCGATATAACCTTGAACGGTTGAAATCGACGTTAAACACCAAATAAAGAAAGCATGCATGCATGTACACACACACACACACACACACACACACACACACACACACACACACACACACACACACACACACACACACACACACACACACACACACACGCACGCACGCACGCACGCACGCACGCACGCACACAAACGACTGGTGTAGAACAGAAGCGTTTATTCTGATTAATGCATGCACACAATCATTGATATACATGTACTGTGTATAATATGTCCATTTCTGTTGGTTTAGTATTACGTTTAGTGTACGTTGTTTCTGATTACATTCCCTGTGTTTTTCAAAAAAAAGTATGTAACCAGAAAATGTGTCAAGATGTTTTTTCTTGTTTTAGGGAAGTTTCTTTAGTGTTTGTGTGTGTGCGTGCATGTGTGTGTGTGTGTGTGTGTGTGTGTGTGTGTGTGTGTGTGTGTGTGTGTGTGTGTGTGTGTGAGTGTGGTCTTCACATTTTAGGTCGAGACAAATTAAGCTACAACAAAAAACTTGTCACAGAAGACACTAACAGTACTTAAAAGTCAGACACAGACGGCTCCAAACGTATTTTTGATTTACTGACCACAAAATGTCAACGTTTTTAAGAAAATCTGTCAAAACTGCTTAAATGAACCTGGCCACTAGTCCAACCATCGCTCTTCCTTTATTCCTACAAACTGTCCGCGCGAAAACGGGATCTCCGATATAATGTAATGAACGCAAACTGTACCATTGCAGAGAAAGTCTCATTGTGTTTGTAATAGCTAGTCTCTAAACCAAACCATTCACCCACTCTCCCTCTCTCTCTCTCTCTCTCTGTCTGTGTCTCTGTCTCTCTCTCTCTCTCTCTCTCTCTCTCTCTCTCTCTCTCTCTCTCTCTCTCTCTCTCTCGTTTAGCATCTGAAGAAATAAGTCTTGGAGGAAATCTCCAAATAAACTTCTTTTTTTTTGTTAGTAAAACACACACACACACACACACACACACACACACACACACACACACACACACACACACACACACACACACACACATTAAAAGGAAAGGGGACAGACAGTTTTTTTTTTCTCCATCTGAATAAAAAAAGGTCTCGGTAGGATAGCAGATAAAAATTTTAAAAAACATCTTACGTTCATGCACTTACACACAAAAACAAAGAAAAGAAAATGCGTCGTAGAGTTTTCTAAGACAAGTTTTATTTTACCTAGTGTTTGAACAGGTATCGTTTTACCTGGATTTTTTTTTAACGAGTCGAAAACAAGCGCCTGCACACCCTTTCAATTTCCAGAACATTAACACGGAAGCTCTGATTTCGTTGAAACTGATCCTGAGTTATTCGCCTCACACAACCGGGGTCTTCAAGTTAAACGGAGCATCATATTACACACGTTTATTCTTGATATTTCGAAACTTAATTTGAGAATGACATTTGACATGGGTGGCGATAGGTTGTGATCGTTTTCGCCTGCGAAGTTGGAATATCAAGTTGTGATACAGTGGGAACCCAGGCCTCCTTTTCAACACCCCGCCAGCCCTAGCCCCCACCCCCCACCCCTACCCCTACCGGTGTGACGTTTTCATTTTTCGCCGTGTTGATATTTCGCTTCTCGGCCTTGTTGATCTAGTATAAACTCTACACTGAACAAAAAAAACACCCTTCGATAGTACTGATGAGCGACCTTGTGTACCTTACATTCATGGGGCCAAATTTGTCCAACCAATTTGTTTTATTTAACTTAGAAATTTGATTCATCCTGAAATGTTTTCCTTCTTACTCAAGGGACGTAACCACTCAGTACACGTTTTCGAAGAATTCGATTTTGGGGGTGAAATCTATTAGATTTTACCACCAATTTTCTTCACATGCAAGAAATTGACATGCTTTTCGTCCATAAATAATTTCACTTCTTAATTTTACCAGGAAACAACATTTCAGTCTTGAGTCAGTATGTCGAGGGGGAAATATGTACACAGGCGAAAGATGAAATCGTGACACCGGCCCGGCGCCCTAACCCCCCATTTAACACGTCCTCCCTTTTAAGAATTTTTTTCTCCTCAGGTTTTGTGTTTATAACCTCTGTAAATATACTACCATTTTAAAACTCCCATCTTTTGAAGACCAGCTAGACTGTCAAGGTTGTTGATGTTATGAAGCTCCGCTGGGCCCCAAAGTTTCTCATAGAATTCGCTTCTCATGTCCGCAAAGGTTGGGCATGTCTAGAGGACATGCTCTGGGGTCTGTGTGCCTGTTCCACACGGTGCAGTCGTCTGTGTGTGAGATCTTCATTCTGTAGAGGTGGTCTAGGAGCCCGCAGTGACCGGTTCGGAGCCTGAAGATGATGACCTGTTGTGCTCTTGTGAGGCGCTTGACGTCATCATCTTCTGAGTGCATACCTTTCGGCGGTTCTTCCACTGCTGTGTGTTGGGAACCTTCTTTGTTAACATTGATTTACCCTACTGGTAGAAAAGTACAAACTACAGAAGGTGGCAATTTAATGCTGTAATCTTTTGTAGATGGCCATTGGGTTTTGCATGAATTGATTGTGAAGAGTTTACTCTTCATACTGTTTGTTCAGTTGTCAATAATCTTATGTCATCATATTGATGAAAATGAAAGCTAAAAAATCTTTTAATTTGATGCTTTCTATTGCATAAAAATGGATAGTTTGTATCAAACTTCATGTGCCCAGTGGTTATTCAATTATTCCAACTGTGAAGACTTGCAGATAAAATCACTCAAAAAGACAAACAGGGATGTTGTTTGACGACGACAGTTGGCAAAACATCGAACATTTGTTTAAACCGCAGAAAACTGTACAGTTATTTTGGCAGATTTGCAATGGGGAAAAAAGAGGATGTCAAAGCCTGCTTTAAACCTCCCCAGAATTGCAAGACCTAAATGCCAATTTTGGCAAGTTTCCAAAAGAATTTAGATCTTTGCAATATCAGTCCCTATAAAATGTACGGGGAGGTCTATGATTTGAGTTGATTTTGGTGTTGAACTTCATGACAGGAGTCACTTGTAGACCTGTGTTTCAGCTAACATTACAACAGCTCTTCAGGATGGACTTTACTTTATGGTAGGAGACTAAAAAAGAAGGTTTTAAATCAATGTACGTTGTAGCTTCCCGGGCATGCGGACAGGAAAATCAAAGCGTGGAGCACGTGCCCTGTCCAGAGATGCCCCCTAGCTCTATCCTCCTCCATGAACCAGCAAGACGAGACGTGTGGCCACTGGACATTCCGCTGACCACCAAGCTCTACAGCGGCTACCACGAGCTGGACAACCTGTGTGTGTGTGTGTGTGTGTGTGTGTGTGTGTGTATGTGTGTGTGTGAATGTGTGTGTTTTTTGTGTGTGTCTGTTTTGTGTGTGTGTGTGTTTTGTGTGTGTGTGTTTGTGTGCGTGTGTGGGTGTGTGTGTGTGTGTGGGTGTGTGCGTGCGTGCGTGCCTGCGTACGTGTGTGTGCAAGACTAGAAGATGGAACGGGAAAAAACCCTAACCGTGACGTCGTCTTCCTACATATTATTTACATGAAATTAATCTTGATAGATTGTTTTTATTGACCAGGAATCGAGATGAGGTGATAGTATATGTGCGCCACTGTGTGTGACAACGAAACCGTGAACAATCAGCGTGTGTGTGTGTGTATGTGTACAGGCACTCGTCACGAGGTGGGCGGGGCTTATGTCTTGGATGTCACGTGGTTAGGGTAGCCATGTTTTTCTGCAGCACAAACACACACACACACACACACACGCACGCACACACACACACACACACACGCACACGCACGCACACACACACACACACACACACACATTGACAGAGAGAGAGAGAGAGAGAGAGAGAGAGAGAGAGAGAGAGAGAGAGAGAGAGAGAGAAGGGGACAGACAGACATTAAGACAGACAGACAGGCAGACAAGGCGGACAGATAGACAGACAGACAGTCTCATACACGGACGCACTCAGATAACAATGAAGAAACTGTTAGTTTTAGAATAAGGTTTATTGTAACGCACTTTCCCGTTGGCCGGCTTCTCTCAAAAAGAGTCGGAGAGACGCAAGTCATGCACTAACAAATTTGCATTTTTCTCTGTTGCTTTTGAAAATAATAGCTGACATATATTTTCGTCCGATTCTGTTGTGTATTTTGTCAGCCGTATTTCAGTAGCAACTTGGAATTTAGTGTTGAAACGATCAGGCAGAAAAGTTCAAGTGATAAACTGACCCGATATATATGAAAATATAAATTAGACCAGCCATAGCGAGGGAGAGTCGAACGTCCGCAGTTTGTCGAGAAACAAATACCCAGGCTTAATCTGAGCAAGGTTCTCGTTATATGTTGTGTTAAAATCATGTTCCACTAATCACAGTGTCTTTTGAACACCTAATATAAAGCGGTATACGTTTAACTAGGACCAATATACACAATTATACTGACTTTTTTTTAGATCGTTGATTGAATATTGCAGCGTTACAATCATAATCCCTTTTTAACGTATTCCCGAAACTGCGCTCAATAAAAATCATTGTATAATGTACCTATGTAAGTTCAGTAAGGATCAGCCCAGTGAATTGCGTCATAAATCTACGATACAAAACAATCACAATATTTCAAACGAATAGCTCAGTGCATGATTAGCGCGTTAGCGAGAGTCTGGTCGGAAATTTTTTTCTCCAACAAACCGTTCAGCGTAACGAGCTTTGAAAGTAAAATATAAAAGCATGATTTATTGTAGTTGATTTGTTGCTCTTGTAAATGATTTGTTGCTCTTGTAATTTTAGTTTTAAAACAAAATGTTTCCAATATTAGCCAAAAATAGAGAGTAGATTTGAAGACGTGATGGTTAGCCCGTTAGATGTGGCAATTAGCAATACACGTATAGTTATCTTGGTCACGCACAGTCATAGGTAAAGAGAAATTATTACAACTTAATATGTCTCAGTAGTTAGTATTATCACATTTGTGATCCTGAATATGAGTGTTTCTTGTGCGACATTTTCGTGTCTAATTGCACAACGGTATGTAAAGCATAATTATCATCACTGATGAATGTTTTAGAATATCTACAAAAAATATCGAAATGATGATCCCTCTCAATTTTTCAGTCTTTCACTTCAAGGAGAAATAAAGAAACATACAGATTTTGATTTTAAGGATCTTGTGCAAGGAAGAAAATATATTGGTTTTCATACATAACTATGTGATTGTTATTTTTTCACTTCTGAACCTTTTCTTTTAAAGACAAATAAGCGTGTCTCTTCAATGGTAAATTCAGCCTACAAGAACTTTGAGGGGAGCAACTAAATGTACAATTGATAGAGGAAACGATATATTTTTCAGGTTTTCATCAGAATATTACTGTTTTCTTAATTTCACGACGCTTGAGTAATCACCGTTTCTGGTTCGACTATCTATATGTACATGTAATACGTTTATACCTTTTATCGTATTAACAAATCATGTGCCAAATAGTCATTAGTGCTGGGGACAGAAATAGAAAATGTAGATAGTGTAGACCGTTCACTGAATTGCAATGTTTATCTCCCAGCGTTGGTCTGTCCCGGTCTACTCGCTTAGCCAGTTTTGGAGACGAAGCAGGATTCAGGATGAATAGGAAGATGGAGAAATGGGAAGATAAAGAGGTGATAAAGGAGGAGGAGGAGGAGGAGGCGGAGAAGGAGAATAAAGAGGGAGAGAAGAGAAACTGAAAGAGAGGGAAGATGTGAAAAAAAGGATGAGAAGGAAGATAAAGAAATAGAGGAGGGGGTAGAGGTGGGGGAGAAGGGGGAGAGGAAGAAAGAAAGGAGGGAGGAGACGACAAAACAAACAAAGGGAGGAAAGGGAAAGAGGAAGGGGGAGAAGGAGGATGGAAAGAAAGAGAAGAAAGGGGAAGGGGAGGAAGGAAGCAAATAAGGAGGAAACTGATAGAATAGTAATGGAGGAAGTAGGGAAAAGTAGAAAAAGAGAAGGAAGTAGAGGAAGGAGGAAGGGAGATCTATGGAGGAATAGGGAGGGGAAACGAGGAGGAGGAAGAGAAGCAGAACAGGAGAAAGGCAAAAAAGGAAGAGGGACTACAGGAGGGGGAAAAAGAAGGAATAGAAAGAGGAAGGTTTAAAGAACGCGTAAGTGGAAAAGAGAGAGAGAAGGAGGAAGAGGAGGAGGAAGAAGAAGCAATTTAAAAAGGAAGTGAAGAAGACAAAGGAGAGGAGAAAGAAGTTGGAGAGAACAAAAAAGGGGAAAAAGAACAGGAGAAAGAGAAGGAGGACGTAGAGGAAAGAGAGAAGGAGAAGAAAAAAACGATGAAAAGAAAGAGGAAAAAGTCGAAAAGACTGAGTAGGAGGAGGAGGAGGAGGAATAGGAGAAATGGATAACGGTGGTATCGAGGAAGCGATTAGGGGCTAGAAATAGAAGAAAAAGAATAACTCCTATCTTTACGTCTCAAACTGGGACCTGCACGGTTTGTAATTTTCGAAAAGTAATCGTTGCTGTGTTTTTAATTTATTTTATTTTACATTGAATGCCAACAGCTCAAATATCAATTTCCTTCTGTTAATTTTTCTCACGTACTTAGCACAAGATTCAAATGCCCTCATCACTCAGAAATGTTGAAGAAGTTTTTGCATTTTCAACAACTTGTTTGGTGCATCGGTTCCATTGTCCTGTGCTATCTGTATCAAATATTTTCCAATGAATTGGTTGCACAATCCTGATTTCTTCCGTGACCTTATTTTTTCTTTTAGTGCATTAAGGTTTACAGTACAGACAGCTCATATACCAAATACCGTCTAATATCTTCTAATGAAAAGATTCTTTCTATTCAATGATTTGTTTTCCCCTCGATGGTCCTGTGTTAAAATCTGTAATATATTTTGTTTCTATAGTTCGTCTCTCAAACTGTGTCAGCTGAAATACGGTAGTAAAGGATACAGTTCGACACTGTTATGTGAAGACGCGCTTCTTACGAATGTTCTCCTCACTATGGAATTACATTTTGATTAAATGGCAATATTTGATATGAGCTCATGGAGACGTGCTTCGTATTTTTCCTGTACTTTATCAGCTTAAAAGGTATACAATTGGATACTGGTTCATGCAAAAGGACCTGATATCTTTTTTTCAGTTTAGTATGATATTTTTGTTATTTAAGTCGGAAACATTGAGGTCGTGGAGGCGTGCATGCCTTGTGGTGTTTTTTTGTATCTCCAAAACTGGAATCTTCTTCTTTTTCTCGCTCGCTTCTTCTAGACATCCACTCCTGTGGCACTTAGGGCCACCAAAACTGGGATGATCCCCTATTCGCCTTCTTAAATGTCTTACAATTGCGCATGCACTCTGAGCAAAAGATACGACATAAATACATTTCTGAGACACGCTTTACTATTTATTTTGTTGCTGTTGTTGACTTATTGGTCTTCCTCGAGAGAAATCATTTTGATATTTCACGTAAAGATACTTCTACCACTTATAATCTCTTTTTTTTCATAGTAAAAGATATGTTTCAGAGACATGTGTCAACTACTTGTTTGTGTTTACTTATTGGTTCTCGTAGAGAGTAACGATTTAATTTCTTTGGTATTTGAGTTGTGTCCATCTCGTTAATTACCTTCTACCTTCTTACTTGCCCACGAATTCAGTGTATCTTTTTTTCATGCCAAAATCGCCACCCTGCGAGGAAGGGAGGCTTTCCTCCTGGCCCTCATCCTCTTCTCGTCGCCCGATGAACTCTGGGGTGTTGTTGTTCTGTAGGCGCTGCCTGACGATGGCCGAGATCCTCTTGTTGACCAGCTGTCTGAGGAGCTCGTCTGAGATCTGCGAGCGCTTTCCCAGCCACTCCGAGTAGCGTTTACTTTTGTCCCCGCTGGCGGAGCTACCGCTAGGAGCGCTGCTGCTGCCGTTGCTGTCGTTTGAAGGGCTGGACTTGTCGCCGGCGTCCCGGGTGGACATGACGTCAGTGACGTCCTTCACCATCTCGTCGTTCTCGAAAGTGTTGGTGGAGAGACGCTCCCAGGCGCTGCCGTAGATCCTCTTGCCTACGAACTCGTAAGGCAGCTCCACCCTCTTCCCGTAGAAGTCAACCAGGGCGCGTTTGCTGGACGACCGCTTGCCCAGGAACTCGTAAGGACTTCTCTTGCCGAGGAACTCGTAGGGTGATCTCTTCCCGAGGAACTCGTAGGGGCGCTTACCGACGAACTCGTAAGGTGTTCTCTTGCCGAGGAACTCGTAGGGTGATCTCTTCCCGAGGAACTCGTAGGGTGATCTCTTTCCGAGGAACTCGTAGGGTGATCTCTTTCCGAGGAACTCGTAAGGGTTTCTCTTGCCTAGAAACTCGTAAGGGCTTCTCTTGCCAAGAAATTCGTAAGGGCGTTTGCCGACGAATTCGTACGGCGTTCTCTTCCCAACGAATTCGTAGCGCTTGTCTGCCTCGACCGCGTCCGCTCGCTTGCCTACGAACTCGTTGAAGCGTTTTTCGGCGACGCTGACGTCATCGCCAGGGGCTGCAACTCTCCAGGCGCCGCTGCTGCTATCAATGTCGTCTGCTGAGCGCTTGATGAGCTGCGAGGGTTGGTGGGCGTCATCTGGTTTGAGAAATGACAGAGAAATGGAGAAATATTGCACTGTGAATAAAACCAGGTCATTTTCGCTCGCTGCTGCTGCCTTTGCTTTTCGCAGGATGTTCAGTCTTGCCGCTGCGCAAAACGCTGCGTCGAGACAGTACGCGGGGCGCTTGCCGGAATGCTTGGAGAAGCCGTCATGGACTTTTTGCACGATGTACGTGGTTGCATTTTCTTTAAATCGCAGCCTAGGCGCTCGCATCAAAGTGCTGGGCGATGAAAGTATCCTGCTCTTTTATCTTTACTATACTGATAGATTACTTCAATTAAGGATAATTAAGGGATTAGGTTACTTTGATCGATCGGCGCTTTGTAAGATACAAGCTCCTGTGAATCGTAAGCGCAATAAAAGTGTCTTGGTCTACAGAACACATATTCCGATTGACTGACGAGCTAACATACTGACAATCGTCGGCAGCATTTTTCCTGAACACTTCAGTGGCTGACTGGCTGAAGCTCGCTTTTTTTTAACGAAGTTCCTGCATGTATGCTGCCTGTAACTGAATAAAACTTTCTTGCCGCCAGATGCAGTTATGGTTTTATATGTATTTTGCTCATGAATAGACAGAGGTCGCGTCTTCGTGTGTGCGCACGAAGTTTTACCGTGCAGCGCTGTTTTAATCATTGCATACATTTACTCTTAAACGTGTAGATTCAAAAGTGTTTGCACATTTTCACGCACGCCCTTGCACATACACATCCAAACGTCTGCAATGACAAAAACACCAACACATAAAAACGCAAGCAGACGGACAGACAGAGAGACTATCTGATACACAGATAGACATACGTTATACAGAAAGGCAGGCAGACCGAGAAAAATAAAATACATACAGACAGACAGACATGCTGACAGACAGATAAAAAAACCACGCAAGCACGCACGCATGTACACGTTAACCCAAGCAATATTCTCCTAGTATTGTGAATAGCATAGGAAGTATAATCGTAAATTCTTTTTCATTATAATGCATAATTTATTTTTCTTCGTTTTTGTATCTCTCTCGCAAAGGTATGCATGATTTCACATTGATTTCAATTATGTTCTACAATTCGTGTTTCAGTGTCGTGGTTTATAGGCATTCCTGACAGCGGGGGAAATACTGTGACTTTTGTAACTGTTCATCACAACTGCTTCAGCTTCTTATAGTGCATGAGTGCTCAAAGGAATCCTGCATCAGAAACTCGCATACCAATTTATTTATTTGTTGATGGTGGGGGCAGTGGCGTTGTGCGACAAGCGTTACTTTTCATTTTTGATTGGAGTTTGGTCTATCAAATGGTTCACGCCTCCTGTAAGCAAGTATTCAGAGTACATTATGTTGTTCTTCTGCAAAAGATCTTGCAGCTTGAAACCAACTTGTGAAAATGCCTTTGGGTATTGCAGTCGCTCAGCATACAAACTCAATTTGCAACAAAGTCAAGACTCAACAGTATGAGCATGAGCATGATCGACTAAGAGAAGATCTCGCGAAGAAGAGTTAGGTGGTGGTAGTAGTGGTAGTGATGATGATGATGATGATGATGATGATGATGATGATGATGATGATGATGATGACGACGACGACGACCACGATGATGACAATGTACATGACGACGACGACGACGACAATAACACACTAGATAGATGTTATGCATAAAAAAACTCAATCAATCAAAAAGCAAACAAATCTTCTCTTTTCTTTAATCGCACATGCAGCACTGTTAATTAACATTCACATTGTGTTCATCCAAAAGTTAATTACAAGCGACATCTTTTTTCTATCACACTCTTGCTGTTGGAGCATGGAAATTAACGGTTCATCAAAATATTGTTGGTTTCCTCTCAATGTCGGGACCATCAGGCAGGCTCAGCATGGGGAATAATCAAAATGAACAGTTTCAATGGAATAATAGAAATAATGGCAGAACGCGTGTAAAGGCAAACATATTTGATACAATTCCTGTGTAGCTCGGTAGCTCAGTTGGTAGAGCACTGGACTTGTGATCGGAAGGTCGCAGGTTCGAATTCGGGCCGGGACGGACACGGGTCAACTTTATGTGCAGACCCAGAGACGGAAGCCATGTCCCACCCCCGTGTCATCACAATGGCACGTAAAAGACCTTGGTCATTCTGCCATAAGTGCAGGTGGCTGAATACACCTAAACACGCAGACACCTGGGTAGCGCGACTCCGTTGCTGCTAGCTTTCCACTGGGAGGAAGCGACCCGAATTTCCCAGCGATGGGACAATAAAGTAATGAAAATGAAAAAATGAAATGAAATGTGTAACCGTTTAACTGGGACCGGATTCAGCCTATTTGGAGAAGGAAGGATCCAAAGAGACAACGAAGGGTTATTAGTTTGTATCATCCCTTCAACCTGAAAGGGGGGCAGGAGGGAAGAAGAGAAAGAAAGGGAAAACGATAGGGGTCGGGAAAAAATGGTGTATCAATTACAATCATACAAAATGCAAAAAAAACCACATTCTCCGAGAAAGCTGGTTTCTTTGACCCAACAAACAATTAGAGTAGTGTGTTACCCCCAACTGTTTCTTAGAGGTGGGTTATTAAATCATACGAGGGTTATTAAATCATACGAGGGTTATCAAATCATACGAGAGCAATACGAGAGAGTTCTGTTCTCTGGTGTCTATTGCACAAGCCCACGTATATCTGTCATGTTAACGCCTTCCGTGACTTAGTTCCTATTCTTTATTGTAGATATAGAAGAATTATATTTCTTACTTACATCTCCCACCCACCTCCAAAAGATACGATTTCAATACTCAAACTTTAATAATGCATGCCCACCTGTGGCCGTAATTTTATAGACCTAGTTCAGGTACAGGGTCTATTGTAGATTTTAGAGGAAAACAAGTATCGTTCTTACTTTGATCTTGACGAAAGAAAAACACCCCACACACAAAAGAAAAAACGAAAAAACGAACACAAAAACACGAGATATACACGATTAAAAAACCCTTACTTAACTCTAGCTACACACTCTCACGTGTGTTGAGCCTACTGACTCTGCTAAGGTTCTTCGCAGTAGATATGGAAGAAACGTATTTTGTACTTTAATCCTGAGGTCATACGGTTTAGTTAAGTGTGACTGTGGAGACATTTCAACTGTAAATCACATGCTCTTCGGCAGGAATGGCCAAATCGTCCGCCCGATCGCCAAGGGCGAGTAAAACACCCACCGGGCTAGTAAAAAACCGCCTGGCAGCTCGCCCGGCTGGCCAGTTAAAATTCTGGTCAAATGCAATACTTTTGGTTGTACTACGGCGGGGATATAGCTCAGTTGGTAGCGCGCTGGATTTGTATTCAGTTGGCCGCTGTCAGCGTGAGTTCGATCCCAGGTTCGGCGGAAATTTATTTCAGAGTCAACTTTGTGTGCAGACTCTCTTTGGTGTCCGAACCCTCCCCCCGTGTCCACTACATTGGGTGTGCACGTTAAAGATCCCACGATTGACAAAAGGGTCTTTCCTGGCAAAATTGTTTTGGCACAGTTAATAATTGTCTACCTATACCCGTGTGACTTGGAATAATAGGCCGTGAAAGGTAAATATGCGCCGAAATGGCTGCAATCTACTGGCCGTATAAAATTTCATCTCACACGGCATCACTGCAGAGCGCCTAGAACTGTACCCACGGAATATGCGCGATATAAGCGTCATTGATTGATTGATTGACTATCAAGTTTTAAAGCCGTATGCAGATGCTGGAACTTCTGTCGTCTGCAAAATCATCGCCATGTTCTAGTGAAACAAAAAACGAGGCCATGTGCGTGTCACCGCTGTTTTAATTGTGTAAAGAAATCGAACATTCATAATTTGTTATGTGGTATGTACCGGGCCCGCAACATTTCTGGCGGGCTAGCTAGTGACTTTCTTGAAGTTACTCACCCGGCTAGCGAGTTACAATTTTGAGATTTGGCCATCCCTGTATTCGGGCTTCGACAACATGGACCTTTATATACTGGTGTGAAGCTCAGTGGGAACAAAAACCCATCTGGCAAGAGTCAAACATTCGAGTCCGTTTTCAAAGCCTTATTTAAAGATTTGCTCGTGAAATTCAAAACTGTTGAAAAACGCCAGCAGCGTATGTGAAATGCAGCTTTTGAAGAAGTCGACGCCGGATAAAAGTTTTGTGCAAAAATATGCACAGCACGGTTGAAAACGTATATCGGAAAAAAAAGCAGCCGGAGGCTTGTTGGCCTTTACGCACTTGAAAACCGAGATAAATCTGGATTTCGTAACAGTTTACCCGCGAAGGTACGTAGTAACTTTAAAATCTTCAAGAAAACAACCGTTAAAAAGGATAGTCTGATTCTTCCCCATGCCTGTCTTAGCCAAACGCCAGAGATCTTTCATATGATGAAGAAGGGATAATCTTTCTCAGAAACTTAGCCTAAAAAAATTAAAGCTCCGGAGAAATAAATCCTGAAATCTCTACTTGTTGTTGTTGTTGATTTTGAACTTTTACGTATTCTGTTTTCTGACCTGATGTTTGCAGCGTTTTTGTAATTCCCAAACAACGATTTTTTTATTTTATTAATGATGCGATGGGCTTGTTCCTTTTACGTCTGTAATTTCATCTACGTGTTAGGAGATTAATTCGGTATAGCTCTCGCTCACTGTTAACTTGTGTTCCCAGCGCTTCCCTGTCTTAAGTTTTGTTATATTTTTAAAACTTTTGAACTCTTTCCTGTCTTGAAACTGCCATGAAGGGCAAATCTGGGAGGAGAAAACAAGGTCATCTACGGATGTGTACAGACCCAGCTGTTAATAATTGTCTTTACACTTTTTGGATCGCTTTGCGCAGACAATATCCAGGTGAAACTTAGGAGTGAGCAAAGTCACACACACGCCTTTAATACAACCTTTAAAAAAAATGTAAAAATATTAAAAAAAACTACCAGAATCATCTACTAGAGAAAAACAAAAAACAATGAAAAACAAGTGAAGCCGACGAAAAGAGGGACAGAATAAAAAAAACTAGCATTCACGCGGAAAAAGAGGATGAAAATTAATATCAAAGGCTTATAAAAAGTAATGAGTTAAATCAAATAGGGGCCTACATGTACAAAACAAAAAGCTAAAACGAAAAAGCAGCAAAAAAAACCTTTGAAACATATATCATGGTGTAAAACTTTAGATGAGCACGAATTTTACCTTGACACTAGAGACAGAGACAATCAGTCGGTGGAAGGAGGAATGAGACACAACTATTTATTTTAAAAAAAATTGAGTTTTAGCACTGTGCGCTGAACCTGACTTATACCACAAAACAAAATGTTGGAGAAAGATAACATTTCAAGTTGTTGGGAAATAAAGCAGAGCCAAAACAAAGGGGTATCATTGTCATCCAGGAGATGACACTTGAACTGTAGTCAGCTGCGTACTAAAGGGTCATTAAATCGAAGCAATTCTTTGGGTTTTTTTTGCCAGTGTACGAAACAGTAGGTGGAAAAAGTAAGTAAATCAAGATCAGAAAACTGATAATAAATATCGTAGCACGTATCTTTGCCGATACTCACTCACGTGTTTGCCCCGGTAAGTAATATTCAAAGTTTAAACCAATCAACAACAACAAAATACCTCCAAAAATGTGTAAAAAAAAATGTACACACGTGTAAGACAATCCCCCACTCTCAGGAAAAGATACCGTTTTCAACCTACCCAGCCTATATACTCACTGTCTCCTAAAACTGCCAATAACTCGCCTGATTTCTGGACGCTAGTTTTCTTCTGGTGCCAGCAAAAGCTTTAAATCAGAAGAAAGACAAATGTATCACACAGTCTTACGCGTGTAAACGCTTTGTGCAGAAAACCCGCCTCTGTGGTTCGTAACCATTTATTGGACCGGAAGTAGATTCAACGCAAAGTATTAGGTACGGGCATGCGCAGACCCGTTTTCAACAGCACTCAGACCTGAACTGGGAAAGTTCTTCGGCGCTGCTCGGCACCTCTCGGGTTACCGGTAATAGTTGACCTTATTACTCGATGCCGTCTTCTCCGTCGACTCTTCAGGCGCAGGCGAACTTCTTCTGCCGATGAAGAAAGGAGCGTTGTGTCGTTTGTCGGCTTGGATCATGCGACGATAGTGGCGCGCTGCTTGAAGTGTGTGTAAGGCCGCCAGCAATTCGTTCAGACCCTCTTCTTGTCTCTTGCCGACGAACATAGGAGAGGGCCGTTTACCGACGAACATAGGAGAGGGCCGTTTTCCGACGAACATGGGAGAGGGCCGTTTCCCGACGAACATAGGAGAGGGCTTTTTTCCGACGAACATAGGAGAGGGCCGTTTACCGACGAACATGGGAGAGGGCCGTTTTCCGACAAACATCGGGGATGGTCGCTTGCCTACAAACATAGGAGACGGCCGTTTACCGACGAACATAGGAGAGGGCCGTTTACCGACGAACATAGGAGAGGGCCGTTTGCCGACAAACATCGGGGATGGTCGCTTACCGACGAACATGGGAGAGGGCCGTTTTCCGACAAACATCGGAGATGGTCGTTTTCCAACGAACATAGGAGAGGGACGTTTGCCGACGAACATAGGAGAGGGACGTTTGCCGACGAACATAGGAGAGGGACGTTTGCCGACGAACATAGGAGAGGGTCGCTTGCCTACAAACATGGGTGATGGTCGCTTGCCAACAAACATGGGCGATGGTCGCTTACCGACAAACATAGGAGAGGGTCGCTTGCCTACAAACATGGGCGATGGTCGCTTGCCTACAAACATGGGTGATGGTCGCTTGCCGACAAACATAGGGGAAGGTCGCTTGCCTACAAACATTGGAGCTGCTCGCTTGCCTACGAACATAGGAGACGGTCGCTTGCCTATGAACATTGGCGCTTGCCTTCTTCCCATAAACATAGGAGTTGCTGCTCTGCCTACAAACATGTGCATGCGTCGCCTGCCTACAAACATAGGTGACGGTCGTTTGCCAACGAAATAGGGCGCCCTACGTCTGCCAACGAACAGAGGTGCAAGTTTTCCCTTGCCTACGAACATTGGGGAGGCCCGCGCTTCTAGCTCCAGGTTTTCTGGAAATTCGTCTGGCATATCCAGGATTTCCTCGCTCCGCATCGCTTCATCCTCCCCCTCAGGCATCTCCGGCATCTCCTCCTCCTCTTCAAAGGTCCCACTGACGTCACGTTTCTGGAGATCACCTAACTGCACCTCTTCGCTTTCCTCTAACGACCTTTTGCCCACGAAATACGGAGCAGTGTAGCCTCCTCTCTTCACCCGACGCTTGTCGGCTTCATGCTGGTCAGTGGAGCTCTCAACGTTTTCTTCTTCCTTGACTTTTTCGGCGAAGGTTTCTTCCCCTTCTTCTTCTTCTGCTTCTTTGTCGGTGGTGTTGTGTCGGCCGTAGGAGCTAGAGGGGATAGACAATTGCTGGTGGTCCGAAACGGGATATGAAAATCTGGGGAATAACAAGCTCACTGGCACATTGTACGCATTACTGGCATAAAGTGAGGGTAACGCGGCGTTGCCTTGGGGCGCGCCTAATGATTGAGAATAACTAGCTGGCTGAGCTAAATTGTTCGTGGGCGCGTTCGCTACTGCTTCTGCTGTTGCTGCTGCTGCTGCATTTGCACTGTCTGCCGCGCTGCTGCTGCTGCCGCTGCTAGGCTCTGATGACGTCGCAGAGTATGACGCCACGCGCTCGGCGCTACTTGGGTGTGGGCTGTTTGCGCTTGTACCTGAAAATACAAGCACACATTAAGCGTTCGTGAAAACACATGTCACATATATTTATTGTTCTCTTTCGATAAGAAAATTACAAGAAAGAAAAACACAACGACAAACAATCTGGACTTGTACAGGGAATAAATGTTTTCAACAAAAGACAGTGAAGCACGGGTGAGTATGGAGAGGGGTAGTGGTTGCGTTTGATTATGGGTAGTTGTAGCGTAACATCATTACATTTTCGGGGCTGCATTTTTGCCCAGAGGTCTTTTGCGGCGTGCTTTGTTGTATATAAGTATGCAGGGTCTTTACATTTATAAGGGTCACATTGTCATCACGACTCTTTTCTTTTGTTTTAACGAGATGCGGTACCGATACGAGCACAGCCTGGCCGTGACCGTACGATTAGGTTTCCTCTACTTTGTTTGTTTGTTTGTTTGTTTAACGCCCAGCCGACCACGAAGGGCCATATGAGGGCGGTGCTGCTTTGACATATAACGTGCGCCACACACAAGACAGAAGTCGCAGCACAGGCTTCATGTCTCACCCAGTCACATTATTCTGACACCGGACCAACCAGTCCTAGCACTAACCCCATAATGCCAGACGCCAGGCGGAGCAGCCACTAGATTGTCAATTTTAAAGTCTTAGGTATGACCCGGCCGTGGTTCGAACCCACGACCTCCAGATCACGGGGCGGACGCCTTACCACTAGGCCAACCGTGCCGGTTTTCCTCTACTGAGGCCAAATAAAAATACATGTTGGTTTAGGGTAACCCGACTGACCCTATTTTTTCCCGCCGACCCTTAAACTTTTTTTTTAGTTCTAAAAAAACCCTAAACTTTTGGCACATTTTGCGAACCATACCCAGACTAAAGAAAGTAACCTCCTTTAAAATCGACTAAATTAAAAAATAAATAAAAAAAACCCGGCCTACCGACCCGATTGTTTTTGATCACGTTACCCTAAACCAACATATATTTGTGTTTGGCCTGATATGACTAAGTCACCAAAACAAACTCTATCCTAGTGGTAAGGCGTCCGCCCCGTGATCGGGAGGTCGTGGGTTCGAACCCCGGCCGGGTCATACCTAAGACTTTAAAATTGGCAACCTAGTGGTTGCGCCGCCTGGCGTCTGGCATTGTGGGGTTAGTGCTAGGATTGGTTGGTCCGGTGTCAGAATAATGTGACTGGGTAAGACATGAAGCCTGTGCTGCGACTTCTGTCTTGTGTGTGGCGCACGTTAAATGTCAAAGCAGCACCGCCCCGATATGGCCCTTCGTGGTCGGCTGGGCGTTAAGCAAACAAACAAACAAACAAACAAACAAATTCTTAAAATTCTTAGTCCTTTCATTGGGAGTAATATGTAATAAGTAACTGCACTTTTGTGTGACGCCATTTTTTGCATTAATGAACATGTTTTGAACTTCACTTCGCTTTTGACGTCAGATATTTCACTTTATTCCCCCCTCTGCTTCTTTACCTCTGTAAACTTGTAGAGCTAGTTATTTTTCGATAATGACCCAGCAACCAAACAAATAACGAGCCAGCAACAGCCTGAATCCTCGATAGTGCAATGGGTTGAGAAGCTGTTCTGTTTTGGTACTACTTTTGCGACTGAAAAGTTCAAAACGCTCTATACGTACGAAATATACATCTCTGGAGCAAACAATACAAACATACCGCATTTAAATTAACAACTACAGGCCTGAACACATGAATCTCCATATAAAATCCATGAGTTCGGTTGTTTTCTGAATATAGATCTGCTGTGCACACACCGTTCATCACAAGCAAATTCCCAAGGCAAGTAACTCATACTCTTGCCGACAAGAGTAGTTCCCCTTCTTTTAACGCAGTTTCTTCGACAACACTGACTGCAATCCGACGGTCAGTTTTCAACAATATTTCATTTTATAAACAGATCACACGCAACCAAATGCACACATCTCATCAATTTAAACAACATAAAGCGGTTTCATACACTATTTTCCCCAAAAAACTGAACTTCATACAGTAATTAACGTTGGAACACGGGTGCAAAAGTTCGTCTGCTAGTCCCATTTGACGAAAGAACATTATCTTTAGCGATACTAAAACATAAACAGAACACACAATATCTGCCTTTACCGCCACAGCAGAATAACAGCTTATCTGTGTACTTGATTTTTAGTCTAAAACAGGGAAACTGACAAGAAGTGTTAACAGAATGGAATGATTTGCACGGAACTATACAACCGCGCATTAATCGATCGCCTGCGCAGGTTGACTGGTTGAGTGATTCGGATTCGATCAAACTTTCGCACAAAAACTCCTGTTTTCTTTGAATAACTGAAGAAAGGGGGAATAAAGAGGTTACACACCTCGTCTCAGTGATTATTAAAAATAATGGTCTCAGTTCGCGGTCATGAAAAAGCTCGCTGAAGCTCGCATTTTTCATGATCCGCTAACTTCGACCATTATTTTTAATAATCACTGAGACTCGGCATGTAACCTCTACTTATATGAGAGGGTGAAGAAGGGATGTCTTGTTTTGTTCTATCGACGTCGTATCTCATAACAGATTTAGATCTGTTTTGCCAGAGTGTCTGAAAATTACATTCAGAGAATAACATATAAATCAAGAGTATTGAGGAAAAACGAAAAATATGAGTGGGGGGGTCTTATCTTTTCAGTCCAAGACACGCTAAACTGTCTGTTCCCCCAGACCCACACAAGGTCCGAGAACGGCTTTTACAAACTTGTGCAGTTCGTTTCTTCGAAAGTAGAATCGAAGACGAAGTAGGCCTCCTGCATCCAGAACCCACTTCTGTTTTCGAAACACAAACAAGATCCAAGAAGTGAACACTTTAACCGCTGCTACTCTTCAGCGGAACTAACGAACTTGACAAAACTGTCGACACAGCGTGGGAGTTTTAAGAGAAGAAGCAAAGCAGTAGTTCCTGGTTACACATCTCAGCAGAGCCATGCACTTATTTCCCCCAGGCACTTCTGACAGAAAGGAGTCATTCCCAACCTTGCTGGAACTGATTTGATCGGAACGCGGAGCAAAGGAACATGGGGCGTTTGGGAGATGACGTCGTTCGGCAAATGGTGTCATGTTGAGAACTGCTACTATACGCATCTGATCCGCGTTGAGAGCAGTAGGTGCCAACCCTGAATGCTAGTGATGTACTTAGACGCTAAACTACGGTTTCCACCATGGCTGTTAAATACTAAGGTCGATGACCAGCCACTAACTTCGGCTCAAGTTTGTTGGGTGTAGCAAACAAACGCGGCCCGAAACAGTCGATTTGTCTGAGTATTTGTCACCATCATGCTAGTGATGTAATTGCGCGCTAATTACCTTTGCCAACATAGAAGGGAGACAGTTTTCTTTTTTTTCTAAGGTCGATGGTCATTTACTAACATTGTCTCCATTTTTATTTAGTGTAGCTAACAAACGCCTCCTGAAACCGTCTGATCTAGAGCCATTTGTACGCATACACATTTCGAACCTTGCCCGTAGAAAAACATAGATGTTTATCCTGAAGCCGTTTGTCAAAGAGACTCTTGTCTGAGTATCTACCCGAACCTTTCCTGTAGGTGTGAGTGTAAATCGACTTCAAACATACATATGTGAAACAGACAGAGAGAGACAGAGAGACGAGTTGCCAGTTGCCAGACAGAAATAAAGACATCTTGAAATGGACTCACAAAAACACACGCGCGACCAGATCGACCGACAAAGAATAAAAGCGATTTGTTTGTTTATAGTAACGGTTGATTTAACTTTAGTTTGCGGGTGTTTCTTCTAACTCTTGGTAAGCACTGGCTCTGACATAGGGTGAGCCTTCTGGTGGCATATATACCACACACAACAATAACCTTGCAATCATCTGCTGACCTACATGTTCAGACAGCTCAATGAAAATACTATCTTGAAATACTGGGAAGTTCACAAACCTGTATTTACTGTTGGCACTTTCTTCAATTCTTGTTTTTAATTTAATGTCTTCTACAATCTTAATGCGTTTACAGAACTCGTCCCTGATATAAAGTGCAACCCCACCCGACTTTCGTTTACATATCAATCTGTTTTTCTTAAAACAAGTAAAACCTTCAACTTCACAGAACTCAAAATCATCCAGCTTGGTTTCAGACAGGCATATAATATCGTTACACAAAAACAGCACGTTGAATTCTGGATATTTCAGTTTTGACAACAATCCACCAACATTTAACGATACGAAACGCATACGTTCTTGTTGACACACTGGCTCACTCACCCTTTCTGAGTTGTTTCGGAGCATGTGACCACATTTTATAGCTCATACCATTAATTTTAGGAAAGAAACCTTTCTATATTTGTACCCACACTTATAAAAGCTTCTTCTTTTCCAACCTTGTCCGTGTTCGTTTCGTCGGTGTTGCTTTTGCTTTTTGTTGTCCTTTGTTTTTATATTTAGTCAAGTTTTGACTAAATATTTTAACGTAGAGGGGGGAATCGAGACGAGGGTCGTGGTGTATGTGTGTGTGTGTGTGTGTCTGTGTGTGTGTGTAGAGCGATTCAGACTAAACTACTGGACCGATCTTTATGAAATTTGACATGAGAGTTCCTGGGTATGAAATCCCCGAACGTTTTTTTCATTTTTTTGATAAATGTCTTTGATGACGTCATATCCGGCTTTTCGTGAAAGTTGAGGCGGCACTGTCACGCCCTCATTTTTCAACCAAATTGGTTGAAATTTTGGTCAAGTAATCTTCGACGAAGCCCGGGGTTCGGTATTGCATTTCAGCTTGGTGGCTTAAAAATTAATTAATGACTTTGGTCATTAAAAATCGGAAAATTGTAAAAAAAAATAAAAATTTATAAAACGATCCAAATTTACGTTTATCTTATTCTCCATCATTTGTTGATTCCAAAAACATATAAATATGTTATATTTGGATTAAAAACAAGCTCTGAAAATTAAATATATAAAAATTATTATCAAAATTAAATTGTCCAAATCAATTTAAAAACACTTTCATCTTATTCCTTGTCGGTTCCTGATTCCAAAAACATATAGATATGATATGTTTGGATTAAAAACACGCTCAGAAAGTTAAAACAAAGAGAGGTACAGAAAAGCGTGCTCTCCTTCTTAGCGCAACTACTACCCCGCTCTTCTTGTCAATTTCACTGCCTTTGCCATGAGCGGTGGACTGACGATGCTACGAGTATACGGTCTTGCTGAAAAATGGCAGCTACTTGACTAAATATTGTATTTTCGCCTTACGCGACTTGTTGTTACCTGATGAAGCTTTTATAAGCGAAAATTCGTATTATAGTGCTGTCCTTGTATCGGTGAGTAAAGATCGCGAATTCTTTTATTTTTCCATTTTGACTGTTTATTTTCTTATCTGCGACAAAACTGAAAAAGACAAATCCTTGCTTCAAGAGTGTTGTGAGCTACACTGCATCTTTAACACACTCACACAAATCACCAACAAAATCAATAATGCGAATGGCGACAAATTCACAAGCATCACAATGGTAAGTCCTCTCCCTGTTCTTTCAATCGGAACTCGCTTTTTCTTAAATTTACTCGCTTGTGAACACATAGACGCCAAGAAGTCGGATACAGAACAGACATGACAATTAGTTTCAGACTTTAATTCCTGTCAACGTCCGCAGGACTGGCCTTGTACAGAGTTAACGTAAAGATGGGTTTCTATCAGCGGGAAAAATGCTTTCCTTAACATATCTGAACTACCCTTACAATTTGATGTAGTTTTTACATTTAGTCAAAAACAGAGTTTTAACATAGAGGGGGAATCAAGACGAGGGTCGTGGTGTATGTGTGTGTGTGTGTGTGTGTGTGTGTGTGTGTGTGTGTGTGTGTATGTGTGTGTGTGTATGTGTGTGTCTGTCTGTCTGTCTGTCTGTGTGTGTGTGTAGAGCGATTCAGAGTAAACTACTGGACCGATCTTTATGAAATTTTACATGAGAGTTTTTGGATATGATATCCCCAGACGTTTTTTTTTATTTTTTGGATAAATGTCTTTGATGACGTCATATCCGGCTTTTTGTAAAAGTTGAGGCGGCAATGTCACACCCTCATTTCTCAATCAAATTGATTGAAATTTTGGCCAAGCAATCTTCGACGAAGGCCGGACTTTCGTAATGCATTTCAGCTTGGAGGCTTTAAACTTAATTTTTCGTAATGCATTTCAGCTTGGAGGCTTTAAACTTAATTGATGACTTTGGTCATTAAAAATCAGAAAATTGTAATTAAAATTATTTTTTTATAAAACGATCCAAAATTACGTTCATCTTATTCGTTATCATTTTCTGATTCTAAAAACATATAAATATGTTATATTCGGATTAAAAAAAAAAAGCTCTGAAAATTAAAAATATAAAAATTATGATTAAAATAAAATTTCCGAAATCGATTTAAAAACAATTTCATCTTATTTCTTGTCGGTTCCTGATTCCAACAACATATAGATATGATATGTTTGGATTAAAAACAGGTTCAGAAAGTTAAAACGAAGAGAGGTACAGAAAAGCGTGCTATGCAGCACAGCGCAACCACTACCGCGCTAAACAGGCTCGTCAATTTCACTGCCTTTTGCACGAGCGGTGGACTACGGTCATTGTGAAAAAATGCAGTGCGTTCAGTTTCATTCTGGGAGTTCCACAGCTTGACTAAATGTAGTAATTTCGCCTTACGCGACTTGCTTTTTCTTCTTGTATCATGCAATTTTGCATTTGTACGATTATAGTGGCAGGTCAAACTTACACCTTTGGTTGCAATCACGACTGACTTCACCCCTTTCCAATATTACGCAGTTTATGAAAAGGTAAAAACGAGACTCAACGTACAAAACGTACATTTTCAGTAAAGCCAGTTAAATATGCTGCGAGAATCTGTTAATGTTTGAAAAATCGTGTTTGGTTCGTAATTTACGACATTTTTAAAAACGACGAAATAATCACCTATTAACATTAATTTTATGCATCTCTCTCTCTCTCTCCCCCTCTCTCTCTCTCTCCCTCTCTCTCTCTCTCTCTCTAACACACACACACACACACACACACACACACACACACACACACACACACACACACACACACACACACACACACACACACACCAACACCCATACACACACCAACACCCATACACCCTCACACCCCCCGCGGGTTAGGGGGAAGAATTTACCCGATGCTCCCCAGCATGTCGTAAGAGGCGACTAACGGATTCTGTTTCTCCTTTTACCCTTGTTAAGTGTTTCTTGTATAGAATATAGTCAATTTTTGTAAAGATTTTTAGTCAAGCAGTATGTTAGAAATGTTAAGTCCTTCGTACTGGAAACTTGCATTCTCCCAGTAAGGTAATACATTGTACGACGTTGGAAGCCCCTGGAGCAAATTTTTGATTAGTGCTCAATTGTGAACAAGAAACAATTGACAAGTGGCTCTATCCCATCTCCCCCCTTTCCCCGTCGCGATATAACCTTCGTGGTTGAAAACGACGTTAAACACCAAATAAAGAAAAGAAATACACCCTCACACACACCCACACACCCACACCCACACACCCACCAACACACACACACACACACACACCAACACCCACACACCCACCAACACCCACACACACACACCCACCAACACCCACACACACACACCCACCAACACCCACACACCCACCAACACCCACACACCCACCAACACCCACACACCCACCAACACCCACACACCCACCAACATCCTCTCACCCACCCACCAACACCCTCACACCCACACACACACACACCCATCAGCCCAACAACCCCCTCCCCCACACCCACACACGTGTTATGTTACTTCCCGTATTCCTACCAACAGGCTACACACACAAAAACAAAAACAACAACAAGAAAACAAACACACAAAAACAGGAAATCAACTACAATAACGACACCCCCCTGCTTTTTCTCCCTAACAGCCAAAGCAATTAGCTGATGCAGACAATTACGGTTAAAGAGGGAGTGTGATCCTCTTTGTTTTGTTTTGTTTTGTTTTTGTGTCAGTGCATGCGTGTGTTCCTGCTTGTGTGTGTGTGCGTGTGTGTGTGTGTGTGTGTGGTATGTGTGGGGGGTCGTGTGTGTGTGTGTGCGTGCGTGCATGCGTGTGTGTGTGTGTGTGTGTGTGTGTTTCAAGAGTGTGCACATGCGCGCCCACGTTTGTGTGTCTGTGCTTGCTTGTGTGCGAGTCCAATTATGCCTCCCCAGTGAAATTACCTCAAGACAATTCTGCATCAAGTCAAGGTCCATAAAATACAAGATGACCACGGGAAGGTTTACGCGATTGCCCCAGAAGTGCTCCTTGGTGAGCTGGGAATCTGACATCCGGGTACAATAACCTGGCTCGTCTGATTGGCTAGAATTTGCCACATGACGTTACTCAATGTTTTTTTAATAGAAGGATTGGTCATAAAGTGTCACGTGCCACTATGTTAGTTGGTATCTTTTTTGGGGATGTTAATTGCAAATGCATCGACTTTGGGGGAATAGTGTGCACCTGATGCTTAATGGACTTAGTTTTTTCCCCTTCCTTTTGTTTGTTTGTGATTTTGCTGGTTGTATGTCTCATAACTTGGTTAGTTGGTTTATTGGTTGATTTGGTCGTAGTGACTGTCTGTGTGTCAAACTACGTGTCCATCTGTGTGTCTGTGTGTCACTCTCTCTGTCTCTATCTCTGAACCCATTCTCTCTCCCCTCATTCCCACTCTCTCTCTCTCTCTCTCTCTCTCTCTCTCTCTCTCTCTCTCTCTCTCTCTCTCTCTCTCTCTCTCTCTCTTTCTCGCCCTCCTTCCCACTTTCTCTCTCTTTCTTTCTTTCTCTCTGTGTTTTCCGACAGACAAAGTGAAGAAACGTTTGGAACCTCCGTATTCCGTTCATATCTATTTTAAATGGGTTTATACTCGACCTATGGAACGCAACAGCAAGAACAAATAAAGAATTAAGATTTTGCATTCCATCACCAGATTCTGTATCATCGGGATCTTGACAGTATTACGTCAGTGTAACATGAGCATATACGTGTGTGTGTGTGTGTGTGTGTGTGTGTGTGTGTGTGTGTGTGTGTGTGTGTGTGTGTGTGTGTGTGTGTGTGTGTGTGTGTGTGTGCGCCCGCGCTCTCGTGATTCCGCTTCCCAGCAGAAAGACAGACAGACAGACAGACAGACAGACAGACAGACAGACAGACAGACAAGCAGACAGGGACGGAAGTTACTATGCTGTCAGTCATGGTTCCAGCGAGACAGGAAACGATTAATCATATTTGAGCCCGTGCACAGCAGTCCATGCGTTAGGACATAAAACGGAACATACCGATAAGCACAAATTAGGAATAGTAAAACCATACCTTAGCTGAACTTCATTGTGAGAGCATGACGGAATCAATACGGAAGCACTTAAGGCATAGCTACGGAGGTTACCCCAACACTATAAAGCGATCAGGATAAAAGAACCAATACAAATTCCCCTCTCTCAGAGGCCAAATAGACCATCATTTCTCTCTCGCTTTTGGTCGTTGGAGGGTCAGTGACACGTGACCTTGCAGGGGCGGATCAGTTGCTTTGTAAGGGGGGGTGCACTTTGAATCGAAAGTGAATGTGATGGGCGCGAAGCGCCCGAATTTGCTAGGGGGGTCTGGGGGCATGTCCCCCCGGAAAAAAATTGTTTGCCCAAAGAAGCAAAATGGTGCCATCTGGTGCCATTTGAACTTATAAATGGTCATAGAATCAGCTTTCCAAATTTGTTTTGTTTTGTTTTTTTGCTGGAGGGGGGTGCACCTGCACCCAGTGCACCCCCCCCCCCCCCTCGTCCGCTCCTGCCTTGCGTCTGAGAGGTAGGCGGCGTCCATGAAGATTATCATCATGTTCGCTGTTATGCAGTTTGTTGTAAAGATCTGAGGAGCCATTTTGGAATGTTTTCTGTCGAATTGGACCTTAAAAGGTTCGAGGGACATTCGTTGTGCTGTAATTTAGATACCCCTGTAATGATTTGATCAAAACTACGTCATACCTAAATAGTTAAATAATTATTTTTCTTCTTCCATTCTCGTGTGTCAGGAGTCCCCACGTCCGTTCGTCATCGTATTTTATTTAGTTCCGATGGGTACGCATTCGTCGCAGCAGATAAATACCGTTGGATTCAGGAAGCCAAACCCTCAATCTAGCGAACGCGTCAAAAATTCCTTGCTGTACTGGTCTACAACGCATTGCAAAGCGTAAACAAGCACACGTCATTGGAAAATATACATGGTCTCGAAAGACTACCTAAGACAGTATTTAGATTTGAAAATAAAGAACGCTCAAACACTACTTCTAAGTCAGATTTAAAACAAAATTGAACTTCCAAACTACCCTAAATAATGTAGTAACATTTCAATGGCAAACATGGTTTCTGTTTTTCGGGGCATTACAATCGCAAACAACGTAAAGATTTACTCCTTAATCGGCTTATGGGTGTGAGGTGCACATTGTAGGCTACAAAGCTTGCCCCTGAAGACAGCAATTTGTCTTCTCAGTCGGAATGGACTTTCTTCTTCTCTTTTGTATGTCGCCCTTTCGAACTTTAACGTATGGGGGACATTATCTTGAACTGGAAGGGTGTATTTATGTGTGTGTGTGTGAGAGAGAGAGAGAGAGAGAGAGAGAGAGAGAGAGAGAGAGAGAGAGAGAGAGAGAGAGAGAGAGAGAGAGAGAGAGAGAGAGAGAGAGAGAGAGAGAGAGAGAGAGAGAGAGAGAGATATTATGTGTGTGTGCGTGCTTGCGAGCGTGCGTGCGTGTGTGTGTGTGTGTGTGTATGTGTGTGTGCGTGTGTGTGTGTGTGTGTGTGTGTGTGTTAGGCTGGAAGCGAGTCGCTGAAAATAATGTGTGATTTCTATCTGTTGTCAGACTGTCTGTATGTCTGTCTGTCTGTCTGTCTGTCTGTCAGTCTATCTGCCCTGCCTGCCTGTCTGCCGGACTGTGTGCTTGATTTTGCAACGAAAACACAATTCTGCAATATTAGTTGCTTTTTTTCACGCGCAGACTTAGGTAGCGCGACTTTCGTTGCTGCTAGCTTTCCACTGGGAGGAGCGACCAGAATTCCCCAGCAATGGGATAATAAAGTACTGGAAATAAAATGTCGCTGGGGCACCTTGTACTCAGCCGAATACAAAACAAATTACATACTACATAGGATATAAATCAACAAGTCGCGTAAGGCGAAATTACTACATTTAGTCAAGCTGTGGAACTCACAGAATGAAACTGAACGTAGTCCGCCGCTAGTGCAAAAGGCAGTGAAAGTGACGAGCCTGTTTGGCGCGGTAGCGAATGCGCTGTGCTTCATAGCACGCTTTACTGTACCTCTCTTCGTTTTAACTTTCTGAGCGTATTTTTAATCCAAACATATCATATTTATATGTTTCTGGAATCAGGAACCGACAAGGAATAAGATAAAATAGTTTTTAAAACGATTTCGGAAATTTAATTTTGATGATAATTTTTATATTTTTAATTTTCAGAGCTTGTTTTTAATCCAAATATAACATATGTATATGTTTTTGGAATCAGAAAATGACGAAGAATAAGATGAAATTGTTTTTGGATCGTTTAATAAAAAAATAATTTTAATTACAAGTTTCCGATTTTTAATGACCAAACTCACTCATTAGTTTTTAACCCACCAAGCTGAAATGCAATACCAAACCCCGGCCTTTGTCGAAGATTGCTTTGCCAAAATTTCAACCAATTTGATTGAAAAATGAGGGTGTGACAGTGCCGCCTCAAATTTTACAAAAAGCCGGATATGACGTCATCAAAGGTATTTATCGAAAAAAAGAAAAAAGTTCGGGGATATCATACCCAGGAACTCTCATGTCAAATTTCATAAAGATCGGCCCAGTAGTTTAGTCTGAATCGCTCTACACACACACACAGACAGACGCACACACACACACACACACATACACCATGACCCTCGTCTCGAGTCCCCCCTCTATGTTAAAACATTTAGTCAAAACTTGACTAAATGTAAAAAGCAGGAAATATAAGTTGAATGGCAGTTTTATCATAGACAACACGAAACAGTTTGCCTGATCTATGCGCACAGGTATTTAAATATTTTGTTTGGTCTCTAATAAAACCTCATTGAAACGTTTAACTATAGACACAGGGAACAGTTCCTTTTGTCTACAGGTACAAATGCTTCGTTTTGTCTTCAATTAAGAATTCTATCAACTAACCTTACTTATTTATTATTTATGATTTTGGAACGTTGGAGGTTTACCTGTTTTGGGTTTATGTTTTTTGCATTTATAGGATAAATTAAGTCAAAATAAACAGAAACAGAATTCCCAACACAACCGCATTTCAGCAAGTTGTCCCCTCTGACATTTTGAGCACGTGAAGCCAAACCCAAGAAATTTCTGTTGTATGACTACACAATTATTAGTCCTTGAAACATGCGATTCAGACCTCACCACCAGGTCATGTCGTCCTGAGCCGGATGCGTGCAACCCGAGATTTGGCTAGAAAAGCTAATCGGCCATCTATAATCCTTCACGATTCTGTGAGTTTGTCTGATCGACGAAACACAACCACACACGATTATTCGATTTGTCAAAGATGAGGTGGGAGGTTTGGGAATGATAGGTGGGTTCGGG
>NC_090248.1:26463906-26471406 GCF_037325665.1 Littorina saxatilis | reverse complement strand
TCTCTCTCTCTCTCTCTCTCTCTCTCTCTCTCTCTCTGTGTAAAAATCAAAATAGCAATTTCTCCATCTCACACTTTTATCACTTGCTATTAGATTTGGATCAAAAACAAAGTACGCGATAGAAATGAATAAAAGATTTTTAAAACATAAAAGTTAAATAAATCACATTCATAGAATAAAAAGCGAGAAGCTTTACAATTATAGGCAAATGCTTCCCAAGGATTGTGTTTGTTTTTGTTTTTTCAGCCATTTACGAAGAAAATTGGAAAGGTGAACGTGTGCGGCGTAAAAGCTCAACGTGCAATAATTTTAGCGATGGAACTATGAATGTGTCACTAGAGTGTGTGCTTTTATCGCGAAACGTACATTACGCATTTTTTTTAATTCGTCCATCGTTTCTTGTTTGTATAATTTCTTCTTGTTATGTGTTTCTGATTGGCTCACGTAAGTGTAGCCTATGCGATGCTAAACTTTGTCTGTCTGTGCGTGCGTGCGTGCGTATACATGTATGTATGTCTGTGGTAGAAACTTTAACATTTGACTAAACACCGAAATACTCATTTCACCTGGTTATTTTTCAAGCACCATCTTCAAAATATTGAAGCAATGATCAACATTGTGTCGGCATGTGTGTAGTTAAAGCGTGTATCCAAAGAAAACGGGTGGTGGGGGGTTTTGAAGGGGTACAAGCCGTTGACTGGTTTGTGTCATGTGTGGTATGTAGACCAGGTCAGGTGTCAAGACCAGGTCAGGGGTCGCGCGAAGGATTGTGGTATACATAGATTCACTTCTCCAGTTCCCACCTCTGCATTCGCCGATTCGGGGAAGACGATTTCTCGTTGTTCGGTTTCTAAGCTCCAGAAAAGTAAATAAAGAGGATACCAAAGGGAGGTTTCCCACAATTTGATCTGCACAGCGTTTTTCCAATGTCAACGCGAGGAAGAGCTGTCGAAAGCGCAGTGTCGATCTGGCAGTCGTATCCCGGTAAGTACAGAGACAGATCTAGTGTCTCCCACACTGATAACGTGTCACCTACTGTTAATCCGTTTTGTTTTAATTTCTTTTTATTTCAGCAGACACGGGTGTCAAACACAGTGCTAGGCAGTCACCTCTAGTGAAATGAGTTGATCTAAAGTGCCTGTAATGTTTGGATGTCATTGTTCTTGGTTCGATTTATGTGAATTTCAAGACTTGCAGTAGAGTCTCAACCGTCACGTTTGGCCTAGTGGTAAGGCGTCCGCCCCGTGATCGCGAGGTCGTGGGTTCGAACCCCGGCCGGGTCATACCTAAGACTTTAAAATTGGCAATCTAGTGTCCGCTCCGCCTGGCGTCTGGCATTATGGGGTTAGTGCTAGGACTGGTTGGTCCGGTGTCAGAATAATGTGACTGGGTGAGACATGAAGCCTGTGCTGCGACTTCTGTCTTGTGTGTGGCGCACGTTAAATGTCAAAGCAGCACCGCCCTGATATGGCCCTTCGTGGTCGGCTGGGCGTTAAGCAAAAAAAAAAAAAAAAAAAAAAAAAAAAAAGTAGTCTCATTTACCCTGCCCGTATAAAACTGTACACCATTAATTTTACTTGAACATGCAGATATAAGGAAACGGAATGAATCTGTTCTGAGTCAAAATGATCACGATTTTGCCTCAGATTCAAAACATGCACTGTCATGGTTTTGTCTGTACAATCTGGTAAGTCTTACCTTGCAACAACTTCCTTGAACTTGAAAGACAGTTTTTGAATGCTAGATCTGTATCGCGTTTTATTCCAGACTCGATCCTCTCTTTGATTGTACTGTTTGCTGTGTACGCACTATCATGATTCGCTATGTAACGTTTGGTAAGCTTACCTTGCAACAGCTTCCTTGTCTTTGTTGGCATTTTTTTTCAAGGTAGTACAACGTAAAATTAGATTCTTTCGGACAGAAGGTAGAATGCGAGTTTTGAGACAACCACAGTCGTCCAAAGAAAGCTTGCTGTGGAATTTGTTTGTAAATAATGGTACATGTGATTCTGTATTTTTCTGCGGTTAATGTTAATGGTTTCTTTTTTTCTCTGTTTTTTTTCCCTCCTGAATTGATCGTTATCATTAAAACAAGACGCTCAGAGAGTACCTCCGTTGCTCCTTAAAATGGACTGTGAATAGTGTGTTGGCTGTGTTGACCGTCAGAATTATTTTAAGAACCAGGCTGCTGCAGTCAGTTGACATGTTTCGCATATTGTAGGGTTACCATGCTGCATAGGTAAAGTGGCTTGTATAACCTGCCTATTCTGTTTTAAAACACTGTTTATATTTGTGTAGGTTGACTTGTAGTCATCATAACTAATCGCATTTTGCCATTTGTTTCATAAAGGAGGTTAACCTACAGCAAGATCGACACTATGTCAGATATGCCTCAGCCACATGAAGACTTCCGAATTTAGATCCACTCGGCATGGTGACAAGTCTTGATGAAAAGTATAGGACTGAGGACAGCAGTGGAACAAGTGGCCAAATGGCAGCTACCTAATGCTTAGTGTCTGCAGTGCAAAAGACAGATAAGCTGATGGTAGATTTGCAAATGAACACAGTACCCTCAGATCTACTGCTGATTTACGACGGGCAAGCAACAATCCAGGGCAGAGAACACTGCAGCGTTGTAATCCAGCTCTTCATTTGTTTCAGGAAAGGACGTCCTTACAACTGGAATTAACATTACAACTCTCTGATACCATAGACCATTTATCCTGGACCGCCAACTAGCTCTCTCTCCGCTCTTTCTCCCTATTACGAGGTAGCGCCTCTCGCATTTAGGAACCTACGCTTACATGGCCTTTCAGAAATCAGGGGGACGTCATATCCGGTGTCGATTGTAAACATGGACGAAGTTGCCGAGGTAAGTTCTGAAAATGCTAAAATAAACTCAGCAAAAGTGCATATGGAACATGTTTTTCGATGAGTTTTGTTAAGTTTAGTTTGGAGTTTTGGAAAATCCAGTTCATTGTCACCTCCCATTGTCACAAATAACTGGAGCGTGCTTTCTTTTCACTGTCTTCGAATCGCTGGCCTTTCAAACCGGACGTGACGCGCCCCTGAAAGTCGAGAGTCGTAACCTCGAAGGGTCACGTGACGAGTTGGCGGTCCAGGCTATTTGGTCTATGCTGATACCAAGACATAGTGCATAGTGTACTCTAAACAAGAGGTTGTGCTACCACAGGAACATCCCGATAATTGCGTGGGACAGGATCAAAAAGCTTCCCATGGCTGCAGTGAGGAAGCACATGATTTTTCTGTCATTGACTTTAATACCTCTCACACAGCCAGTACATGAGAGATAATGGTCAATGGTCTTCTTGGTGACCGTTCATGCCCAAGCACGCGGAGCTGGTGGCCAGCAGGACAACGTGTCACTGGAAAATAACATAGTCTTCGGAGTGGGAGGACCAGAGAAAATAACCTCATGTAAAGCTGTGTGAGTGTGACCATATCTTTAACTCTTAGTCGTATGATCATTCCAAGAATATATATTGATACGCAAGCTCTATGGTAGGTTGATAACTGCAGATATAAGCTTTGCCATGATAATTATGCTGATGCAGTTTAAAAGTGTGTCTGTGTGTACGTGCGTGCTTGTGCGGTTTTGTGTATGTGTGTGTGTGTGTGCGTGCGTGTGTGTGTATGTGTGTGTGTATGTATGTATGTGTGTGTGTGTGTGTGTGTGTGTGTGTGTGTGTGTGTGTGTGTGTGTGTGTGTGTGTGTGTGTGAGGATTGCACAAGATCTCCTTCAGGGACAACTGCACCAACAACAAATACACAGTCATTTTATCTGTTTGCCTTCTTTTGGAAATAAAACATGGAGTTGATATGATGCGTTAGTTTTATTTGTGTGTGCGTGTGTGTGTGTGGTGTGTGTGTGTGTGTGTGTGTGTGTGTGTGTGTGTGTGTGTGTGTGTGCGTGTGTGACGGAGTGAGTGAGTTTGTGTTACTGTTTGTTGATTTCTTACGGGAGCCTTGAAGGCTTCGCCTCTTGTTTTTAACATGTGTTTGTTTCCTCCATCTCTTGAAGACATTCCCCCTCTTCCATGTAGGGTACGTTGTACATTTTTGTTTCGAAGGATACTATTAATTTATTCGCTATTTGTGATAAGAAAGCACAACCGTTTTTGGGCGCACAAATGAGGCTGGGGTGTTAAAAACAAACAGCAGGTTTTGTCCCTGCATTTGTTTGCCGAGCTCTCTCTCTCTCTCTCAAAAAAATCGTTCTCCATCATTGGTAACGTCACGTCGTGAATTCTGATTCCAACGTTTAAAAAAAAAGTTTGATGGCTATTTGCCATTTAAGACAAGAAAACGCAACAATATAGTTGCGAAGAGACATGGCGGGGGGCGAAAAAAATTTTCACACGTCAGTTGCGGGCTTTCAATCCGAAGGCTGGTTCCGAGTAACTACGAACGTAATCGGAAGTTCCGATGTTTACCAAGTCCAAAGAGCCGAGTCCAACACTCTCCTTGCGTCATCCAGAGATACTGTACAGATCTCTGCGTTATCTTTGCAAGCAGCTTCGGAGATTTCAAAATGTCTGCTGTGTGCAACACATGTTCAACGACAACATCTAATACGGATATTTTGGATGTTTTGAAGAAAAGAACTTCTTTTTCTTGTCGTAAAACTGAAATACACCCTCTAATTAAAAAGCATGCACACGTATGGGAGCCACAAACCGCATGCATACTGGCACACGCTGATGCTGGTGATTCTGACTATACACTGTTACAATTTAGATCTAACTGAACATGATCACGTTACTCGTTAGATCATCAGTGCTATTATTTTGTAGAAACTAAAAAGGCACTCGGAGTCCAGTAACAACATATTGAAGTATCTGTGAATGTGTTTCTGGCAATTAAATGGGAACTCTGGTGTACAAGATGTCTTCTGCTGCAGTGCATGGTGTCTAGATCTGGGTTTTGAAGGCTTCCACCGTGGCTGATGATACTGCCTGTGGTGGGAGGGCGTTCCATTCGCCAATGGTGCGAGGAAAGAAAGACTGCTGTCTGTGTGATGTTCTGCAGGCTGGGAGTTTGAGCCTCAGCATGGATTGAGCGAGTGCTGAGTGCAATTCTTTTCGCTCTATCCAATTAATTCACACATTGACCCTGCAGCAGTGGCGATCATTTCTAGATTGCAATCGGCAAAGTTCGTAGCTCGGATTGCACTCATTCCAGCGCTTCCGTGTACTGGGTCAGCGAGACACGAACGACAACTCAAATCGATAAGCATTCGAACACATCGGAACTTCCGTTTACGTTCGTAGCTACTCGGAAATAGCCTTCGGGATTGAAAGCCCGTAACTGACGTGTGACAAATTTTTTCGCTGGCGGGGGTGTTAATTAAAATACATGTTCGTTTTCTACATTTCTTGGTCGTTGCTCTCTCCTTTTCGATCTTGCTAACGTCATGAACTTTTGTTGCTTGGGAAAATTGTTCTATGTGTAATAAGAAGCCAAAACAGTTTTGTGACCAACATACGGGTCTGTAAAGGTTTTCTTATGTATTTCTTTCGTTCATTTCCCGATTCTTCTATCTTTATACCATCATGCATTTGTCGTTAAACCTTGTTTTGAACCGGGTTTCTGCTTGGTTGGTTGGTTGTTGTTGTTTGTTATTGTTTTTTGGGTGGGGTTTTTTTTGTACGCGATTTCCCATGTGTGATAATTATGAAGGAAATTTGGACATGTTGAGGCCAACAATGGAGACTTGAAGTTAAGTTTACGCTACAGTTGTGTGACAAACGGAAGAGGCTGTGCAATTATTTTCAAAATATGTTCATTTCCTTATTTTCTCGATTGCTGTATCTTTTTTCCCCGTGTTTTGCACTACATTGTCCATCTGTTTCTCCATCTTGTTATTACGTTTATGCCATGTTTTTACTGTTGGGGCGATTTGTCATGCGTAATGAGAAATCCAACACGTACGACTTGATTTAAGAGTCGAAGACCTCTGAGCTGTATGTGAGTCTGTGTGTCTGCGGGTGTGTCTGAGTGTGTCTGTTCTCGCTCTCACTTTTTCTCTCCATATCTGCTTGGCTCTGTCCCAATCTCTTTCTGCCTGTCTGTCTACTTGCCCACCCCCCCCCCCCCCCCCCCCTTCTCTGTCTCTCTGACTCTCTCTCATTTTGTTTAGTACATTTAGCTCATTTGACTCTGTCTCTCTCCCTGTGCCTCTCTCTCTCTGCCACTGTCTCTCTCTGTGTCCCTGTGTCTCAGTCTCTGTCTGTCTGTCTGTCTGTCTGTCTGTATGTATGTCTGTCTGTCTGTCTGTCTCTTTCTTCTCTCTCTGTGTCTCTCTCCCTCTGTCTGTCTGCCTGTCTGTCTGTCTGTCTCTCTCTCTCTCTCTCTCTCTCTCTCTCCCTGTCTCTCTGTCTCTCCATCTCTCTCTCTCTCTTTTTTTCTCTCTCTCTCTCCCTCTCCCTCCCTCTCTGGCCTACTTTCCTGCTTTCGTTTCTTCCCGCTTTTGGGCAAACGAACATGCAGACGCACGAACACGGGGGCACAAACTCACTCATCATTTACACAGTCTGTATATCAAGAAGTTGGACAAATCTATCGAGCAATCTTGCTTTTGGTCGAACTTTGTAACTACGATTTGAAACTCAAATCACTATTATCCCAGAGAACAAGAATCACCCCTTTTACACCTTGGTTTTCTTCCCCAGATATATAAGTATGCAATTAATAAATGCCAGAGCTGGAAATGGCACGGAATTTTGGTCCAAAGCGTGTTTGGTGTTCTCAGCATTTTGAGGTAATTTGAAAATCATAGAATCATTGTGCATAGTAATGTTGTCATTGTCAACCTTTTTCTTGCAATAACATGATCATTTTCAAGAAATTTTTATTAACATTTTCACCATTTTGAAAACATTTGACGCTGTTTTCTCAGAATCATTTTTTGAGCATCAGTGCTGTCATTGGGAAATAGTCATCTTCTAGTCTATATAGCTTTCCCACCTTCTTAATCTTTTTACATTTAGTCAAATTATGACTAAATGTTTTAACATAGAAGGGGGAATCGAGACGAGGGTCGTGGTGTATGTGTGTGTGTGTGTGTGTGTGTGTGTGTGTGTGTGTGTGTGTGTGTGTGTGTGTGTGTGTGTGTGTCTGTGTGTGTGTGTGTGTGTGTGTGTGTGTGTGTCTGTGTGTGTGTCTGTCTGTCTGTCTGTCTGTCTGTCTGTGCGTGTGTGTGTGTAGAGCGATTCAGACTAAACTACTGGACCGATTTTTATGAAATTTTACATGAGAGTTCCTGGATATGATATCCCAAGACTTTTTTTTTCATTTTTTCGATAAATACCTTTGATGACGTCATATCCGGCTTTTTGTAAAAGTTGAGGCGGCACTGTCACACCTTCATTTTTCAATCAAATTGATTGAAATTTTGGCCAAGCAATCTTCGACGAAGGCCGGACTTCGGTATTGCATTTCAGCATGGAGGCTTAAAAATTAATTGATGACTTTGGTCAT
>NC_090248.1:26441406-26458906 GCF_037325665.1 Littorina saxatilis | reverse complement strand
GGGACTAAACATATAAAAATAGAAATAAAAAGAGAGACAGACAGACAGAGAGACAGACAGACAGACAGAGAGAGACACAGAGAGACAGAGAGAGAGACAGACAGAGACAAGGAGAGACAGAGACAGAGAGAGAGACATAGAGAGACAGATGGAAAGACAGGCAGAGAGTGAGGGAGACAGACAGAAATAAAAATAGAGGCAGGCAGACATAAATAGCGAGAGAGGTAGACAGACGGACCAAGACAGAGACATATAGACAAACAAACGGAGACAAGGACAAGGGCTAAACAAAGAACTGTGGACACTAACGATACTCTGTGTATATTTTTCTTCAGGCGAACGAGGAAGGTGTGCAAACAGCTAGTACCAAAACAAGATAAGCGATGACAATAGCAACTTTGGAAATTCACACAGTGGACATTCCTGTGGACCGTGTCTTTGAGAGTGCAAAAGGGATTACTTGCCTTGGACTTCACTGTTAAAACATCTAATCTCCTGTGCACGCACAGTATTCTGAGTACACGGGGGGATAAACGGATAAAGGCGGAGCGGATGACGCCTTGAATCGTGTCCGGCGCGGCGTTCGTCATCCTCTTCGCCTTTATGCGATTATCTCGCGTGGAGTAGAGGAAATGTCACGCATTGAAGATTATCACGTCATCACTTTCTGCATTTTACGTCCGCCACGCCCCTACTTGTTTTACAACCTTTTTGACGTTTCTATTTAAAGATGTGTTTGTGCTTGTGTGATAAGATGCATGATAACAAAAGTAATCAACTGACCGAGAGACCGGCACGGTTGGCCTAGTGGTAAGGCGTCCGCCCCGTGATCGGGAGGTCGTGGGTTTGAATCCCGGCCGGGTCATACCTAAGACTTTAAAATTGGCAATCTAGTGGCTGCTCCGCCTGGCGTTCGGCATTATGGGGTTAGTGCTAGGACTGGTTGGTCCGGTGTCAGAATACTGTGACTGGGTGAGACATGAAGCCTGTGCTGCGACTTCTGTCTTGTGTGTGGCGCACGTTATATGTCAAAGCAGCACCGCCCTGATATGGCCCTTCGTGGTCGGCTGGGCGTTAAGGAAACAAACAAACAAACAAACTGACCGAGAAAAAAAAACCACCATGTGCACATGCACATATCAAGTCTTTGTCACCTCCTTAGTCTGTCCTTGATGTAGGCCTACCTCATTACATTATTCTGCTTTTCCGGCACATTTTCAAATGACTATCTGATCCGTCTCAAGTCCTTATTCAGCACCCCCATCCCTCCTTCCTTCCACATGTGTTGTGCAGTGACAGCGAGGATATCTCAGAATAATACCAACCGACGCCCATTATTGTAACAGACAGAGGATGTTCGTCAGTCAGTGACGAGAGAAAAATGCATTTTCTGCTTCCTTTGTGCAAACGCGAACCGAAACAGTCAGTGGACGCTTAAAGGCACAGTAAGCCTCCCGTAAACCATCACGGATACTGTCAGGCTTTTACACACAGTACAAACACCCTTTCATTTAAACACTCACTGCTTGAGAACATCCTAGGTGCCCTCCGTAAAGAGCGAGCAATTTTCAAAGAATTTATTTTTGCGTGGTTTATCTTACCCCTGAGCCATCGTGAACCCGTGTGATCCAGTTTCCCCTTTTCACAATGCAGTCGTCAGTTAGTAATTTGAATGCGACTCGCTGTGAGCTTATCTGCAATAGCACGTTATTATGTACCTCTGACTATGCACGAAACAAATGGCTGTGGTTCACAAGAACTCTCGCGATGGCTTTTGACTGTTCAGAGGAACTGGCGATAGGCATAAACCGTCGTCTGCTACGAGACCTTGCGTGACCCTGCTTCCGGGCGTTTCTGTATCTCTGTATCTGTCTGTTACGCTGCACTTGTAGAACAAGTCATCCAGATGTCTGGCATTGTTGCAGCGGAGTGGGGGGGGGGGTGCGCAGCTAGTTCTTTATCGTCGTCTGGCTACTGCCAGCGCCGACTTGAAGCTCTCGGTCGATGCCGAGGTTACAGTTTCTTCATCTAATTGGTTCCAGGCCACTACAGTCTTTGGGAAAAACGAATGTCTGTATTGCTCAGTGTTACAGCGTGGCACAGTGAAGCATCTGCTATTGTTCCTGATGTAGTTGTCTACTGGATTCGAGGTGCTAAAGTCTCTGGAAGATTGACGTGGACGAATGAGGCGTCCTGGTTTTTGAGGGATCAGGAACTTGTCAGGCGGGATTGCCGGCACCAGCCCCTCAACCACTTTGTAGAAGGAGGTTAGACGCAGGTGTTCGCGACGTTCCTGGAGGGTTGGTAGTTGAAGCTTGTGTAGGAGCCCAGTGACGAAGCCAGGAGTCGTGGTTCTGTAGTCACCAGAGATGAAGCGGGATGCGTTCCGCTGTATGCGCTCCAATCTCTCGACGTCCTGCTTACAACCTTCGAATTGTACTGATCTTGTCTTGATGAAAAAAGAATTCTTTTATGATTTAAGAATGTTTGTGTAACAAGCTGTCAATTTATTATTTAGATTCTAAAAGCTAGGTCTAGAGCCAAAACGCACCACGGTCCGATTGTCTCTGAGACAATCCGCAAAATTAATTCTTTGAAAATTGCTCGCTCTTTACGTAGGGCGCCTAGGATGTTCCCGTTTGGTGAGCGTTCCAATGGAAGGGTGTTTGTACTGTGTGTAAAAGCCTGACAGTATATGTGATGGTTTACAGGAGGCGCACTGTGCCTTTCAGTCTGTCGTGCGAGAAAGAGTGTAAACCCTGACTGTAGTAAGTGAATGATTGCATTCAGGAGTTCCAGCGTCCTTAGAAGGTACACTGGAACCTATCCTGGCGACCTCCTCTCGATAACGATCACCTGCCCACTCAGAGTACCTCAAAGAGTACCTGGCAAGTTATTGTTTGTTATTCACCTTTCCATAGCGACCGCCTGTCTATAACGATTATTTTTGGTCAGTCCCTTGGGTGGTCGCTATAGGCAGGTTCGACTGTACCTTCCTTCTCGTGTAAAATATTATGTAAACCTCCACCCATCTGTCCAGGCTTTTACATGAGATAAGACCATCCCTCCACTTGGACAAATACTAAAAAAATAATGTGTGTTTTCTGTGCAAATGAGGATCTTTTTGATGAATTAGTGATACAGATAACGTAGGTTTGAGATAAGAATAGATAGGTCAAAAACTACCTTCTCTGGTGTAGTTTCTTGGGTGTTTGAATCTTGTGAGAATGAAAGTCGCTTGTTCGTTTCAACGCTTATTATTCTTTCAGGCGCCAGGGGTGAGGTGCACGAGAAAGTTACCAACCGGGTGGGAGTCAGCCGCGGTGTTGGATTGGTTGACATTGAGATGTGGTGTAATTTCAACGAATCAGACCCCGCGGTTAGTTCTCACCCGTCTGGGTGGCACCCACTTTCGCTTCGTGGACCTCAGCCCTGGAGATTGGTTTTTGCGTAACTCTCACTTGCTCTTGTTACACATGTTATACATACAGTTTGATTGTAGTTGGCGCAAAGAGGAGATTCCATCCTCATATAGAGAGTTCAGTAGTGCCACAAAAGTTCTAACTTTGAAAGTTGTTTTTCCGGAGTTAGTTTCAACAAAGTTTCCCCGATCTCTTGTTTCACTGCTCCAATATAAAGTAATTGAAAAAAGATATATTACTTTCAAAGTAGAACAAGATGTTTCTGTTCGCTGTCAGGTCTCACCCAACACTAGTATATTGGTTTACAAATAAATTGAAAAAGATAATAAATGTGTAATTTTCATTTTTCTCTTATCTTTTTTTCAACTGAAAGAATTAATTCTTGTTTTTAAATTGCAATTGTTTTTCAACATACCATGATCGAGGGACAATGACTTTCTGATTGAGGAGAAAACTGAAAACACATCAGTCATCACGCGTGACCAGTCAAGCGTGAACTCGTAATCAGCGATGGGCAGAAAACTTCACGCTTTATGGTTATCTACTGTGCCGCGTTAAAATCGCCTTCTTCACTGTCAGGAAGTCAAATTTGTCAACTGTCATTTCCAGCGTGAATTGTTCGCTTGACATCTATCGTTCTCTAACTATCTCTCGTCTCCTTGTTTTTCTTTCGTCTTTTGATTTTCTTGCATGTTTGTTGTGCTTTTCTTTTTATATTTAGTCAAGTTTTGACTAAATATTTTAACATCGAGGGGGAATCGAAACGAGGGTCGTGGTGTATGTGCGTGTGTGTGTGCGTGTGTGTGTCTGTGTGTGTGTGTAGAGCGATTCAGACTAAACTACTGGACCGATCTTTATGAAATTTGACATGAGAGTTCCTGGGTATGAAATCCCCATATGTTTTTTTCATTTTTTTGATAAATGTCTTTGATGACGTCATATCCGGCTTTTCGTGAAAGTTGAGGCGGCACTGTCACGCCCTCATTTTTCAACCAAATTGGTTGAAATTTTGGTCAAGTAATCTTCGACGAAGCCCGGACTTCGGTATTGCATTTCAGCTTGGTGGCTTAAAAATTAATTAATGACTTTGGTCATTAAAAATCTGAAAATTGCAAAAAAAAATAAAAATTTATAAAACGATCCAAATTTACGTTTATCTTATTCTCCATCATTTTCTGATTCCAAAAACATATAAATATGTTATATTCGGATTAAAAACAAGCTCTGAAAATTAAATATATAAAAATTATTATCAAAATTAAATTGTCCAAATCAATTTAAAAACACTTTCATCTTATTCCTTGTCGGTTCCTGATTCCACAAACATATAGATATGATATGTTTGGATTAAAAACACGCTCAGAAAGTTAAAACAAAGAGAGGTACAGAAAAGCGTGCTATCCTTCTTAGCGCAACTACTACCCCGCTCTTCTTGTCAATTTCACTGCCTTTGCCATGAGCGGTGGACTGACGATGCTACGAGTATACGGTCTTGCTGAAAAATGGCATTGCGTTCAGTTTCATTCTGTGAGTTCGACAGCTACTTGACTAAATATTGTATTTTCGCCTTACGCGACTTGTTACATTTAGTCAAGTTATGACTAAATGTTTTAACATAGAGGGGGGAATCGAGACGAGGGTCGTGGTGTATGTGTGTCTGTCTGTATGTGTGTGTAGAGCGATTCAGACTAAACTACTGGACCGATCTTTATGAAATTTGACATGAGAGTTCCTGGTTATGATATCCTCAGACGTTTTTTTCATTTTTTTGATAAATGTCTTTGATGACGTCATATCCGGATTTTCGTGAAAGTTGAGGCGGCACTGTCACGCTCTCATTTTTTAACCAAATTGGTTGAAATTTTGGTCAAGTAATCTCCGACAAAGCCCGAACTTCTGTATTGCATTTCAGCTTGGTGGCTTAAAAATTAATTAATGACTTTGGTGATTAAAAATCTGAAAATTGTAAAAAACATTTTTTTTATAAAACCATCCAAATTTACGTTCATCTTATTCTCCATCATTTTCTCATTCCAAAAACATATAAATATGTTATATTTGGATTAAAAACAAGCTCTGAAAATTAAAAATATAAAAATTATGATCAAAATTAAATTTTCGAAATCACTTTCATCTTATTCCTTGTCGGTTCCTGATTCCAAAAACATATAGATATGATATGTTTGGATTGAAAACACGCTCAGAAAGTTAAAACGAAGAGAGGTACAGAAAAGCGTGCTATCCTTCTCAGCGCAACTACTACCCCGCTCTTCTTGTCAATCTCACTGCCTTTGCCATGAGCGGTGGACTGACGATGCTACGAGTATACGGTCTTGCTGCGTTGCATTGCGTTCAGTTTCATTCTGTGAGTTCGACAGCTACTTGACTAAATGTTGTATTTTCGCCTTACGCGACTTGTTTTTCTTTTTAATGACTCCCTCCTATTTAAGACCTGATTTTCTCAGAAGTTTGGAGGTCTCAAAAGGGGGGTTCCACTGAAACAGTTCTTCTGCCCTCTCAGGGCTCATCTCAACACTCACTGTTGGATCAACCTAATTTATTCATAAAACACATCCACACACACGTACACACACACACACACATACACACACACACACACACACACACACACACTCACATACATACACTCCTCCAACCCCCTCCTCCACCCCCGACCTCCGCCCCCACCTCCACTCCTTACTCATCCATGCACCCACCAGCCCCACCCCCACTCCCATCTTGTCTGTTCACCCCTTCCCATTCTTGTCCCCTTAACAGGTGCACCTCTTAACCTTTTTTCTTCCTAAAATTGTTTTCGGGTGATTTATTAACGGTTTTGACAGAAGCGATCAATAACGAATTTCTACCCCCTCATTATCCTAAAAAAAAATCTTTCTTCAACCCTCTGTTTCACCCCCAGTGCAACTCCACTCCTTTTTCCAGCGAAAAAATGTGTTACGCTTTACTATACAGAGTTTATGTCGGGGGGGGGGGGGGGGGAGGGGAGGATGTGTAGTGCGTTGGTTATGTTTGTCTGTTTGTCTGCGACTGTGTGCGGTCGGTAGGGGAAGAGAAATGTGTTTTAGACAGACAGACAGATAGACAGACAGACAGACAGACAGACAGACAGACAGACAAAAAGAGACAGACAGGCAGACAGACAGAGAGACAGACAGACAGGCAGACAGACAAAAGAGACAGACAGACAGACAGACAGAATCAGAGACAGACACAGTGGATGGAATGATAGAGAGAGAGCGAAAGAGAGAGAGACAGAGAGAGAGAGAAGAGAGACAGAGACAGAGAGAGACAGAGAGAGACAGAGAGAGAGAGTGAGTGAGAGAGAGAGATAGAGAAAGAGAGAGTGAGAGAGAGAGGGGGGAGAGAGAGGGGGTGGGAGAGAGAGAGAGGGGGAGAGAGAGAGGGGGAGAGAGAGAGGGGGAGAAAAGATGACTGTGGTGGAGACGGAACAATAGAGAAGATCCTCCCCAGAACTGTATTCTACAACAACTACTTCTTCATAAGCATCATAACATTTTGATATCTTTCTTTCTTCTTATTGCGAATGCTGCAATTGAATACATAACTCCTAACTCAAACGTTGCTGTTTGAAACGTATCCTCTTTATTATCCATCAAAAACCTTCACTACAAGAATGCTTCATAAGTGTTTTATGTTCAAAGTTGATACGTAAGCGTATCTTCAAAGTATTCCACTCCATCGTAAAAATGCTTGTTTGTTCAAATATCGGTTTCTTTCAACCTACGAGTAAGTCCTGTGTTAGGTTACAAAGTACTAAACAATAAAAGAAGTCTTTCGTGTTCTAATACTTTCTATAATAAAGTATACTATTTAGCACGGTTGGCCTAGTGGTATGGCGGCCGCCCCGTGATCGGGAGGTCGTGGGTTCGAACCCCGGCCGGGTCATACCTAAGAAAATTGGCAATCTAGTGGCTACTCCGCCTGACGTCTTTTCTTTCTTTATTTGGTGTTTTACGTCGTTTTCCACCACGAAGGTTATATCGCGACGGGGGAAGGGGGGAGATGGGATAGAGCCACTTGTCAATTGTTTCTTGTTCACAAAAGCACTAATCAAAAATTTGCTCCAGGGGCTTGCAACGTAGTACAATATATTACCTTACTGGGAGAATGCAAGTTTCCAGTACAAAGGACTTAACATTTCTTAACAGTATGCTTGACGAAAATCTTTACAAAAATTGACTATATTCTATATACAAGAAACACTTAAACAAGGGTGAAAGGAGAAACAGAATCCGTTAGTCGCATCTTACGACACGCTGGGGAGCATCGGGTAAATTCTTTCTCGTCCCAACCAATATGGGACTCCCCCTAACCCGCGGGGGGTACCATTCCTTCTACCATCCTTAAAAACAAAACAAAATCTGCCCATAAGACAATTATGCATTCCTCTTCTATAGTGGTGCGCAGGGAGCATAGCATAACTGTGATAATTGCACACGTGGCATTGTCTACATCCGCTTCCGTTCACGCAAGAGCATATCGTCTTTGGTTAAATAAGGTCTAATCCTCATGCAGAACTGACATAAGTTTACATTTTCAAACTGAAATTAGTCCCCGCAAACATCAGAGGATTATTTTCTTCTCAGTCTTCCTCTTCCTCTTTTGGTCATTATGCCGCTGATGTAATGCTCTTGGCTCTCTTGAATCTGTCGTCTTATGAAGCTCTCAAGGACTATTTTTATTATTTTTGTTCCTTTCGTTTTCTTCTGTTTATTTATTTTCTCTTAAAAATATCCATGATCTCATTTCTCTAGTTCTTTGGTTGTGTCTTCCTTCCTCTGTTTCTTTGTTTCTTCTTTCCTTTTTATCTTTCCTAATTTATGTTTTCTGGTGTGCCTCAGTTTGAAAGTTTAGTGTGAATCATTGGATGGGCGACAAGAGTCTTCAGATCTTGAGACCGTCTTCACACACGAACGTCTGTCGTCATCAATATGCCTACCGTTAGGTTGAAGGGAACGGTTAGAAACGGTGACAGCGGGTCAATTATGAACTGCACGACCTGTAGCCACACTTGATTAAATCCATATTTCCCCTTCTGCTTTCCCCCCAACCTATCGAAACACTTCATTGCAAGTTCTTATTTTATCTTGTCTTTTTTATTTCGCTTGTTTTCTTTCCTACACTCCTTCCTCGTCATCTCCTATTTACTCCCGAAACACACATACACACACACACACACACACACACACACACACACACACACACACACACGCATACATACACACACACACGCACAAACACACACACACACACACACACACACACACACACACGCACACCAACACCACCCACAACAACAACAACAATACCACCAACACAACCACAACAAACAAAATAATAACAGAATATTTGATCATGCTGTATTTCGACTCAGGAATCGTATTAAGTGCGTTACTCAACCCTCCATTTGTGTGTACTCAACTACTGCAAACAATTATGATGGGCCACACGTTCTACAGATTAAGATGTTTTGCTCTGGAAAGTAAAAGGATACGCGTTCACACCTACGCGTCGAGAGAAAGATATTCAACACCTCATGTCTTGGTTAACTCACAGACTTACTTTATTTTGGGGAAAGTAGCACGAAAAATCTACGAGAAAATACTTAATTTTCCTTTATTGGACTGTTGTTTCTGTTTCTAATTTCAGTTTCTTTCTTTTATTGGTCATGTATTCATTCCTTTCGTGTCTTAATTCCTGTACTGCTCAAGAATAACCAAGAAACGTCAGCAATCCTCAAAACACTTATACAAGAAAATACTAAAGTTGTAATGCATAGGAACCTGTGAATAGATATATATTCTATCTGCCGTAATTTCCTTTTAGAAAATATCCAGTTACGGTGTCATGCATGGCCTTTTTAATTTTCCCCAGCGGATGTAATACCAACTGAACGTTACCATTGTTTGAAAACTCAGCCATGCAGCAACATTTCAAACTAATGATGCAGCAGCTTTTCTGAATGTCCCACTCCCTCATTATACCTCTCCTAAATTACCGCTGGAATGAAAAAGAAGATACAGGGAAGAACAGTTCCCGTATGTTAGTATTGACGTCATAAGATACTTAATTATACTTCTTCATATCAACTTCTGCAACTGCAGACGGAAACATTTTCTGATTTGAGTGTGGGTGGGGTGTGATGGAATAAATAGTGCAGTTGAAATGCGGGTAGGGGTAAGGTGGAGGTGGAAAACGAAAATGTTGTTTTGGAAAACTATGTGCCCTTTGATGAGTTTCTCAGATAAAAACAACAACTGCTTCCTGTTGTTGTTGTTGTTGTTGTTGTTGTTGTTTTTGTTGTTGTTGTTGTCTTTGTATGTCTGTGTCTCTGTTTCTTTATCACTACCCCTGTCTGTTTGTCCGTCTGTCTGTCTGTCTGTCTGTCTGTCTGTCTGTCTGTTTGTCCGTCTGTCTGTCTGTCTGTCTGTCTGTCCGTTCACGAGGATTTCGACCGTGTGGTCTTTAGAATGGACATATATACAAATAATAATGAGACAAATAGTTGAAAAAAAGACTTCGGTTGGCAGGGTCGAAAGGATTTGTGTTAAATGTTGTTATCTAATTTTATGTTGCCTTTCTGTACCTTTTCTTATACATGCGTATCTACATGTTCTGTCTCTATCCTCATGTGTCTCTGTCTATGCCTGATAGACGACAGTGTCCGTGGTTTAAAAAGATACGATATCGATTACAAAATACACACACACAAAACAACAACAACAACAACAACAACAACAACAACAAACAGTACGTCTCCTTTTGATCCTCTTTTTCTAAGTGAAATCTCTGACGTCAAAAGTCAAAAAAAGTTCGAGAAGGCGTCATAACGTGAATAATGGCGTCACGTGTAAAAACAAAAAAACTATCCTTCTTCTGCATGTCTCAAAAGGAAGCGACGCAGAATTTCGAGAACAAAGTTTGTCTCTGCGACTTCCGCATACCAGCAGTAGAAAAGTAATCGTAATGGGCAGAATAAACCTGCGCAGTTTCAGCGGCACAGACGACGCACGGCCTATTATTTATGCCGCGATAGGGATTATGACGAGCCTACTTGGCCTGTTTTCCTGTCATGCAACGTGTAGGGGCTGGGATAAGCTGCAGTGCGTCGTCGGTCCTGCTGAAGTTACATATGTGAGCGGAGCCCCTAACGTCACCGTCAATAAAAAACCAAATACCATTTTGCGCTAGACATTTTTGTATGAATTAATTTTGTTTGTGACACCCATGTCAAATTACAATTAAATTGTAATTCAATAAAAACTAAATACCATTTTGCGCTGGAAACAGCGACGCTGTCAATTTTGGGAATATGATGTGGGTTTAAGAGTGCTCTTATTTCCGGGGGAAAACAACAACTCAACAGATAGTGTGCGATGTTGTTCGGGATAGTTTCGACGAGAAGGGCTATGCTTTTCATGTCGGTATATGGACTGCAAGCTTGCAGTCTGTCTGTCCGAGTCTCACACGAGCTGTGAGGGAAACGCAGAGGCAGAGATGCTAGTCTTTCTATTTAATTAAGGGGACACAATCTGAGAGAAAAGCTGCTTATGAAAAACCATACAAACAAATATCCTCTTCTCAGTTTTTTTCGTAATCCTTTGTTGTGGCAAAAAATCGGGAGGGAGAGAGAGAGAGAGAGAGAGAGAGAGAGAGAGAGAGAGAGAGAGAGAGAGAGAGAGAGAAAAAGAGAAACAGAAACAGAGAGAGAGAGAGAGAGATAGAGACAGACAGACAGACAGAGAGACAGACAGAGAGAGATAGATAGATACAGAGAGGGAGGAAGAGAGAGAGAGGGAGAGAGAGAAAGGGAGAGAGAGAGAGAGGGGGGAGAGAGAGAGAGAGAGAGACAGACAGACAGACAGACAGACAGACAGACAGACAGACAGACAGAGATAGAGTCCACTCTGCACAGAAAGAAACCAGCATGTAGATTGTGTTTAGGCCTAAAAAAAAAATAGGTGTGGTTACGGTAACCCGACCTACCCTATTTTTAGGGGCCGATCCTATAACTTTTTATTACATTTGTCAAAAAAGAAAAGAAAAAAAAAGAAAAACGAGTGCAAAAAACGCAATGAAAGCGAAAGCGCCCGAGTCGCACACTTATTTCCCTGTCAAGTAGGTTTAATTTGTGCACATTAGAAAAAAAAGTTAAAAAAAAAAAGGAATTGCCTACCTACCTACCCTATTTTTTTTGGCTATGTTACCGTAACCACACCTATTTTTTTTTTGGCCTTATCAATCTACATGCTTGTTTCTCTCTGTGCAGAGTGGACATTTATTTTATGAATCTGTTTAGTGACTGACGCAAAGGTCAATCTTCAAAATTAATTAAACAAAACAAAACAAATTCCCTGCACAGACAGCAGGCCGGCTGTTGATTTTTGATAAGTGTCCAAATTGAAGAACGCCTTTATCCCGTGCACAAGTCTGACTTGATCTGTGCACACGGGGATCGTCAACTTGTGATTTACTGGTTGGTCCGGTGTCAGAATAATGTGACTGGGTGAGACATGAAGCCTGTGCTGCAACTTCTGTCTTGTGTGTGGCGCACGTTAAATGTCAAAGCAGCACCGCCCTGATATCACCCTTCGTGGTGGACTGGGCGTTAAGCAAACAAACAAACAAACAAACTTGTGATCTGTAGTGAAGTGTGGACATTCCCCCCAAAACGGCGTACGGCTGCCTGAATGGCGGGGTAAAAACGGCCATACACGTTAAAAAAAACAAAAACGTGTAGGTTTCAGCCCATGAACAAAGAAGAAGAAGTGTGGACATGATCATGAGCATGTGAAGGAAGGTATTTTCAACATTGAAGCAAGAAACCATTTCTGCAAAAAGGCTTTTTTTTATATTTAGTCAAGTTTTGACTAAATATTTTAACATCGAGGGGGAATCGAAACGAGGGTCGTGGTGTATGTGCGTGTGTGCGTGTGTGTGTGTGTGTAGAGCGATTCAGACTAAACTACTGGACCGATCTTTATGAAATTTGACATGAGAGTTCCTGGGTATGAAATCCCCGAACGTTTTTTTCATTTTTTTGATAAATGTCTTTGATGACGTCATATCCGGCTTTTCGTGAAAGTTGAGGCGGCACTGTCACGCCCTCATTTTTCAACCAAATTGGTTGAAATTTTGGTCAAGTAATCTTCGACGAAGCCCGGACTTCGGTATTGCATTTCAGCTTGGTGGCTTAAAAATTAATTAATGACTTTGGTCATTAAAAATCTGAAAATTGTAACAAAAAATAAAAATTTATAAAACGATCCAAATTTACGTTTATCTTATTCTCCATCATTTGCTGATTCCAAAAACATGTAAATATGTTATATTTGGATTAAAAACAAGCTCTGAAAATTAAATATATAAAAATTATTATCAAAATTAAATTGTCCAAATCAATTTAAAAACACTTTCATCTTATTCCTTGTCGGTTCCTGATTCCAAAAACATATAGATATGATATGTTTGGATGAAAAACACGCTCAGAAAGTTAAAACAAAGAGAGGTACAGAAAAGCGTGCTATCCTTCTTAGCGCAACTACTACCCCGCTCTTCTTGTCAATTTCACTGCCTTTGCCATGAGCGTTGGACTGACGATGCTACGAGTATACGGTCTTGCTGAAAAATGGCATTGCGTTCAGTTTCATTCTGTGAGTTCGACAGCTACTTGACTAAATATTGTATTTTCGCCTTACGCGACTTGTTTAAGGTTACAGATGCACACACAAATGATATTATAGAGATGTTGTGTTCGTTTTGTGCACGGTCAGAACTGAAAGGCTAGGTGAGATTGCTTTTTTATTTTGATGGTTTATTCAAATAAAACAAATCTACCAAAGTTCATCACAAAAGAAGAAGCAAAAAAAAAAAAAAATTGTAAGCCAATTAATCTTCAAATCACAAATGTCTCGGTCAACAAACGTGTGTTGGCTAGCACAACATCGCGTACTGCAGTTTATAAGCACGTCACATACGTTGCACACACAAAAAATATCCCACAAAAATACAAGGTATCCTTTTTAGTTGTCGACTTCGTACAGACGTCACACAAAAATTCAATTTCCTGGTTATAGTTGTTGTCTTCTTCTTCTATCAGAAATAGCTAAGGAAAAAAAAAGGAAAAAAAGACGAGAAGGGAGAGGAGGGGGATAGAAGAAGAAAGAGAAAGAAACAACTTCTTTAATCAATATGTTAAGACTTTCCTTTTACTCTACTTATGCATGCTTACTTTTTTTTTTATCCCGCTTGTTATCTGGAACTTTTTTCTCTTCCCACTCCAAAACTCTTCTAACTTACTACGGATTCCTTGCCTCAAATAGGCGCATAATGTATAATTCATCTTTCTGTGAGCGAGATTTTTCCCTTTGCTTGCGTGTTCTTTGTATGCTTCTTCATTTCCTTTTTTGTGTGTGAATGGAATATTCTTCTTCTTCTTCTTCTTGTCGATCACTCAGAATGGAATATGATCATAGAAAGAATAATCTGTAGAGTTTTCTTTGAAAAATAAAAAAGGCACCACATTAGCAAAATGGGTATAGGAGTACAAACGCAAGCTAAACGTACATATTTAACAATAAATCTCATCAGGCACTTACCTTGAATACGCGGGAATATTAGCTTTGAAGGGTGTTGGATCCTCCTTTTGATGTTGAAACGCCAAATGTTGTTGATAAAATCTGGTTGTCACAGTTTTTTTGTGTCTGTTTGGGGAGACACTGAATTTCGTCTCGTCTATAAGGTCAAACCAACGGTCTGAGTCCTCGTCGCAATTTTTGTCCCGTTTGACTAAATGTGCTAATTTGTACGATGGCTTCTTTTTGTCAAGTTCTTCAAACTATCAAAACAAAACTTTCACTTTTTTCCTCCACAAAAAAATATGGTCCTGGTGTTTCTCTTGTTGGGTGTTCCTTCTTCTCTTTCTTTTCTCTCTTTTTCTCCCTGCTGGTCGCCGGTTCCTTGGCTGGTGTCAGTCAGGCCTTATATGATTATTATGTACGTCCTCCCTAAGAATCTCTCCGTGCAACGCGGGACCAAGTATAGCACGCCAACCTGTGCCAGAAGTTAAAGGTCCTTACTGTTGTCAATCAAGTCTTTATAAGGCGCGCCGCGCGTGCCACAAACCCACGAGCGCGTGCCATCACGGTCACGTGGTGCAGGAAGGGGGCGGCTAACGATGCGGCGGCGCGCGCTCCGGCGTAAGTGTCGTCTGCTTTTCGAGACTGGGCGAGAGAGTGAGTGTGGGAGAGTTGGTTGTGCATGTGACTGAAACAGAGGCGGATTTTGAGAAATATTCAGAGAGACATTGGGTGTAGTAGTGATACTAGGTTTTTGCGTGACAAGTTCTCTGTTTGTTGCGGTGGTCTTGAAGAGAGGTTTTGTCCGAGGTCGAGAGGTTGTAAAGTAACACTTCCGGTCCGCGTGGGCCGGAAATCTAGCGAAAGGGGGTTGTCCCCCCTTCTTTTTTTCTTTTTTTTTCTCTTTAAAAAAACAAACCCATTTCGTTCCTGTGTATGTATGTCTCAGTGTCACTGTTGATGTTCCTCTCCGAATAGCCACCCCCTCCCCCCTGCCCCCCCCCCCTTCCCCCTTCTCTCTCAGTCTCGTACTCTCTGTGTAAGGTTTCTCACATTTGTGTAGCTAGTATAGCCTATTTTAGGGGCAGGCGGTGCACGTTTTATTTCGTTCTTTTCCCCCAAACCAAAGCAGTTTTGTTGTACAGGACAATTAGTACTATCTTATGTGAAAAGGGTAAAGTTGTACTCCTAATCGTTTTTAATCTACACTGGTACATTTTTGAGAGATACGGCCCGAAATAGGTTAATTTAAATCCCGGAGGAGCCTGACCAGGGCTCCCATCGGAAGCCTTTCCAAAAGATCCCGGTGTAACACGAACTTTGTACTCCACGAAAAATTGACTCCGGAGTAAAATCTTTACTCCGAGTACACCTGTCGTACGAGAAAAGAACTCCCCAAGGGATGAAAAAATAACTCCACGAAATTTTTACTCCCCAAATTTTTACTGTAGTAAAAATCACGCACGCAAAAATGGGATGGGGGCAAAATGGGATAACGCCAATATGGGATCTCGCGCAAACGAATGTCGTGCAACCCCTCACTCCACCCCTTCCACCACCAGGACTGACAGGGGACAAAGGAGTAAAAGTTGCGTACACCTGGCGTGGGGAGTAAATTGCTCGTGTTAGGGTGGAGTAATGTATTCGTTATTTATTCGTCAGGGGTGTAACATTTCCTACGAAATGTTTAGTCGGAGCACAACTGTCGTGGGGAGTAATTATCTCGTGTAATCGGGGAGTAATTGTTTCGTAAAGGGAGTAAACTTTTCGTACGAAATTTTTACTCCGGAGTAAAGGTTTCGTGGGAGCATTTATCTCGTGTTACACCGGGACCCCCACTTTGAATTTTTAGAGGTTCCATGGACCCCCTCGGCGGAGTTTTAGAGGGTCCAAAACTGCAGAGGTCTCAAAATCAAAGCATTGTAATGTGCCTCTGAGTGTGTGTGTGTGTGTGTGTGTGTGTGTGTGTGTGCGTGCGTGTGTGTGTGTGTGTGCGTGTGTGTGCGTGTGTGTGTGTGTGCGTGCGTGCGCGTGTGTGTGTGTGTGTGTGTGTGTGTGTGGCACAGTGGTTAGAGTGCTTGCCTCTCACGGTGGAGGTCTTGGGTTCGATCCCCACTCTGGTTGAATATAAATACCCAATTTTTCCGAGCGCCTATTCAGGTCAGGGGAAGGCGAAGGCAGCGAGGGAGAGGCTGGAGTGTTCACTGCCCTCATAAAGCTGGACTGAGAGTAGTAGATATCTCTAACATCTTGCTCTCCTTCGACCAAAAAATGGTTATGGGAATACCTTCTCTGCCAGCACGCCCAGATGTGCCTCAGATTGGCCCCGTATGTGCTCATATATGTGGACGATCTGGGCAACCCATATGGGACCCATACTGGAATCGCAAAAGGTATTGGTATGGGTCCCATCTGGGCAATACACTTGCTCCCCACATGTGGCCTAAATTTGGCTAGGATGCTCCCCAGGAACAGCCAGTATTAAGCTGGGGTACACCCCACAGCGGGCCCGGAGGCTCCCCGCATACAGCCAGTATTAAGCCATGGTGCATACCCACATCAGGCCCGGATGTACCCCACACGCGGCCAACATTGGACCAGGGTGCACCCCACATTGAGCCTGGATGCACCCCACATTGAGCCTGGATGCACCCCACACGCGGCCAACATTGGACCAGGGTGCACCCCACATTGCCCAGATCAGCACAAATTGGGATGCACCCTAGTCGAATGCTGACCGAATGTGGGATGCGGCCTGGCTCAAAGCGGACTGTTGGATGCATTTTGGCCTAAAGTGGGCCACATGTGGGAAGTATGTTTATTGCCCAGAGAAGACTCACACCAATACTATTTCCGCTTCCACTGTGGGTCCTAAATGGGTTGCCCAGATCAGTCCCATACGTGAGCACATTATGGGGCCAATCTGGGGCACATCTGGGGGTGCTGGCTGTATTTTCAATGTTTTCTTTTGGGGTATATATATCCGTATAGGTTTTGCAATATTTTTTATGATTAGTGTTGACATCTTTAATCTCTGTTTCGTGTCTGTTTGCAATTGTTTGTTTTTAGGTGTCACCATTTTTTGTCTGATTGTAAGACTAGGCGTCAGCATAAAATCTCCGTCCTTGAGTAATAACGATCGTTCGTTTGTTCATTCGTTCCCCTCCCTCTCTTTTCAGAGCCCAAATCGCATAGACAAGCATTAGTACGCACGCTTTCACCCTGAATGAGCACAGATAAAACATAGGCTGTCACGACATTTGATCATGAGCTTGATTTATGTCAAAATATCGAATGGTAAATGGATCCCAAATCTTGTTGTAAAGCACACGAATGTCTCCCTCCATTTGTGTGTGTGTGTGTGTGTGTGTGTGTGTGTGTGTGTGTGTGTGTGTGTGTGCGCGTGTGTGTGTGTGTGTGTGTGTGTGTGTGTGTGTGTGTGTGTGTGTATGTATCTAT
>NC_090248.1:26367229-26441206 GCF_037325665.1 Littorina saxatilis | reverse complement strand
TGACTGTGAGGTCTTGACACGCACCATGCCAAAGACCAACAGTAGACAATTTTAATGATGAACTCGAACTGCCTGAATCTGTGTTGCCTTTCTCATTGCAACTCGGCTGCATGATCACATGCCTGTATTTGTCATGTAAATTCTTACAACCCCGGATACAAAAACAAAACCAGAAAATGACGCCACAGTTTAAACAAAAAAAGCATGGCTTTAATTTAAAATAGCAACATTAACACCTAAATGTTTGTTATAATGCAGTAAAACTATTACATATCTGATTATTCTTATTCACCTATTTCGTGCGTGTATTGTATGTGCCTCTTGTTTTATGGACTGGGCAAAGGAGCTGCGCCTTCGGCTATCAGTGTGACTGACTTTTAGGGTTTAACGTCCTCTTAGACCAACTGGTCTATATTGGGACAGGTATTGGTAATACGTTGAAGTTATGGTGTGATACTTTGATTCGAACAAGCCCGCTGTGGCTGTCTTTTTCGACACACCAGCATTGGGTTTGTCTCGTCAAAGTATCGAAATACGATCATTATAATCGGAGACGAGAGATGATGCATGCGTGTCTTCGTGTTTTCCAAGCCCTGAGACTTTCGCTGTGAACGTGGGATCTTTTTCGTGCGCATGTGTTCACACGGGGGTGTTCAGACACCGAAGAGAGTCTGCACAAAGTTGACTCCGAGAAATAAATCTCTCGCCGAACGTGGGGATCGAACCCACGCTGATAGCGACCGACTGGCTACAAAGCCAGCGCGCTACCAACTGAGCTACCTCCCCGCCGCGCTATCAGTGTCAAGTTACCAAAGGCGGAGGGGAAGTGTTTAACTAACCGTATCAAGCTTGTCGTGCATTCCGAACGCGTGTACTGGAGTGACTGACAGGGGCTTGTCTGGACTTGACTGCGCCTGAACTGATGCGTTGTTTCATCGAACTATTGACAGTTAAAAAGAGAAGTACGCCTTCTTTTGGTTTAAATACATATTTATCCAACAGTCCGAATTACAATAGAAAGGGCAAGATGAAGAAACACAAAAGCACGAGGCTCAAATAAGTGCTACCAAAATTAAACAGAAACGTCTCTGGCGAACGTTTTAAACAGTATATTAAGACAGTATAAGCATTTTACTTCACAGTTATTTTTCAAGTCAGTAATATCAGTATAAATATCACACACTTGAATGTTGTCCAAGAGCTTCAAGGCATAGTCACTGATGTCATTATTTCAGTTATTGTCAAGATTGTGGGTCATGAGAACTTAATTGTAATATTAATGGTTTTATGATAATACTAAAAATAAACAGCAAGAAAAAAATATGAAAAAAGTTATAAGTGTATAGTACTTGTCTTAATTATAATAGTCCTGATTTTGTGATCAAGTGCTCTACACAAGGCTAGATGTTATCAGAGGTCAAGGATGTCAAATATCACGTAAAGTTGAAGCAACCAGAGCATCGGTGGCTAGCAGAGGAACCTCCGATTGGGCCACCAGAAGTAGAGGTGAAAGGAGAGGCTGGTGCAGCGGGGTGCCCGAGCCTCAGAAGGGTAGTTGGCGATGCAGCAAGGCCATTGATATCAGCGTGAACTTGTTATCAGCCGGTGCCGTTATCGGGTTACAGCCGTAGCCCTTTCGCCGTGGCTTCGCCGAGCTAGCACTGTAACTCAGATGCTGACCACCGGTTACGGGTTAGCGGCGCCACAGGACCATGGTTTCAGCGTTCCTTTTCGTGTTGGTATCAAGTTACCGTGCCCTGGCCAAGAACGCTAGCATTGAAGAAGGGAGAGAAAAGTTCTACCTCCCCATCTTCGGTTTATGTAAACGACTAGGGCTCCTTGCATTAGGAAGTATTCGGATTCTAAATGTTTATTATTATTATCACTAGCAATACTCGTGCTCCTCACGGGATGTAACAAATGTTTTATGATTTTCATTAATCACTGATGGTGTGGATATTAAAGTGTCTATGCGAATCCATACCATTATCAATTGCTATTATTGTTGCAATGGTCGACTTATCTTGTCTGAATCATGACTGATTTATTATTGTATTCATAGCTTCAAAGCGATGGTGATTCAGTGGAGTAGATTAGCTCCCCTGATCAGCGAAGCCTTATAACTATCAGTCATATGATTACCACAAATATGATGGTTAAAACCCTTATAACTTTGGAACCAGCCAACCATTTTTTTTAAATGAAATTAAACATGAAGACGCAGCACATTAGTCCCTTCAACTTAAGGGGGAAAAAAAGAAGAAAAAATTCAACTCGATTTTCTGAGAAAAACATTTTTTGCTGTGATTATGTAATTTTTAACTGCTATTTTGTAGACCCGTCCTCAGAGTATGTAATGAAAAAAAGTTTCATTGAAATATTCCCAGAACTTTGGGAGACATGGCTGATTATGTATTTTGACCATCGGGCCCCGTAATGACCTTGACCTTTGACCTATCCAATATAAATGTTGCACGCAATAGGCTATTGTGTGTCTACATCTACCTGCAAAGTTTGGTTGAAAAATACTTAGCCGTTCAGGATTTATCGCAGTTCCTATATTGTGACATACATACATACTTACGGAATGGAACAATCGCAAACGTCCCCGCTGGATGACGATTTAAATTATAAAAAACGTATCAGTAAAATAAAATAACAATGAACAGCACACATTCCCTGAAAAGTAATGTAGCGTAGGGGAAAGGGAGAAAAAAAAGTGACACCGCGTGGATTCGAACGTGCGTGATTAGAACGTGATGAAGCAAGAGTGTCCTAACCAACTGGCCTACTAATAATTTGCAAAAGTTTCAGGGAGAAATACAGCTATGACATTACAAAAACCATAGGCAATGGATGTTCCGTTTGCCATTCCAATAAGTAACAACAATAATAACTTGATAGGTTTGAGAGTGAACTTGATTTGACATGATACTGTGTTGTCTAAAGTGTTTATTGGATTCTCGGGCAGTTTTATCCCGGACGGCTACATGTCGAGCTTCAGGGGTGCCTAAGGGCATCCGGCGGTAGGTAAAACTATTTAATGTTCAAATAAACCCACTTAATTAAAAAAAATAAACACATTAGTCCCAGCCAGTCCTGATTGAGGTGGCCTCCACTATGCCCATGCAAAAGGAATAACGTGAAAGTTGCCCAGTACCACAGAAATTAGCAATTTCGTGTGACTGAGGCTACCAGTACCTGTATTAATATATGAATTATGATTGGCAACGGTAAGCGATTTCACACAGATTAGCGCGGGACAAATATTGACAGAATTTTTTTTTATCATAACTGCAATGTTCTTCTCCCCCAAAAAACAACAACAACAACGCAACACCTCCCCCCTCCCCAACCCCTAAGAAGAACAGGTCCGACAAACCCCTGCGTCACCCAGTGAGCTTTTTTTTTAAATTAACGACGCCAATGGGATTCGATCTCCTGTCTCAGACACTTTCGTTTTGTCACGTTAGGAGAGCAATTTACCAACTTATCTATTTTGCGTCTTGACAGTTCGCGTGAGTGATATTTTAGTGACTTGTGTGACATATAGACTGACCGGAACAAACGCAAACGTCCACCCTCTACTCTGGGGGACAAACAACACATTTGCATTCAAACAAAGTAGTTTGTTGATCATAGTGCAATTATCCCGTTTGACTTATGTCTGTTCTCAATATGACTAACATATATATGTACTCATTTCTCCCAAATAGGTAAAGCTATTGAAACTCATTTTGGCTATGAGCTCGAGGTCCATGGGAATAAACGCTCATAATTATGTCCTGCGGATCGATGACCCTGGTGTCACTCAAAATTATCCCGTCAGGAAATGCTATTTCGTATACATGTACTCAATTGTCTAACCGGCACGGTTGGCCTAGTGGTAAGGCGTCCGCCCAGTGAGCGGGAGGTCGTGGGTTCAAACCCCGGCCGGGTCATACCTAAGACTTTAAAATTGGCAATCTAGTGGCTGCTCCGCCTGGCGTCTGGCATTATGGGGTTAGTGCTAGGATTGGTTGGTCCGGTGTCAAAATAATGTGACTGGGTGAGACATGAAGCCTGTGCTGCGACTTCTGTCTTGTGTGTGGCGCACGTTCTATGTCAAAGCAGCACCGCCCTGATATGGCCCTTCGTGGTCGGCTGGGCGTTAAGCAAACAAACAAACAAAATCAATTGTCTCCAGTAAGGACACAGTTATTTTCTCCGAAATTAAGGCCCCAGTTTGTGGTGATTGATATTGATTTGCTCTGTAGTTTGATGATCCTAGTGCCAACATTATCCCGTCAGGCATGGTTTAAATGTTTTCGTTTGCACCCACTTTTCTCCAAAACTGATAAAACTGGTGACACCACTATTCGGAAGCATGCTCATCGGAGTCGATGCCGAGAAGCTCTGAACTTTGGTGACCCTAGGTACCATATTATCCGGCCAGGAAGGGTTTTAATATATGCTCACTTTACACCCGTTAGGGTCTATATGTTCTATCAGCCCCAGATACTTTACTTGATATTTGCTTTCGGTCCAGCCGACTCTTTTGAGCCATATCAGGACCAATCAGCCCGAGATGTCTTATCATTTCGATGAAGAAGACTTTAAATAATAAAACAACAACCACAGCACGAGATGATAAACGGAAAGTATTAGGATCCTTATGGTCACTTGTTAATTATTATTTTGTTACCCCTTTATCACATGCCGGCTATTGATACATGCCATATCATTATTTTTGTTATCAAAACGAATACGTTGTGTGTGTGTGTATTGTTAGGAAAACTCCAATCTTTTAGATTAGTTAACAATGTATCAAGAAAAATCACATATTTGAGCGAGTTTCTAGGTGACCGTCTTCGTGATTAGGGACCTAATGTACATCCTATATGATCTTCCATGAATGGGTTCGGTTGCTATTTGAATTTTCTGTAAAAGGGGTCGCTCAGATAATCGTCAAAATGTAACTGACAAGTCCAGTGGCTAACGAAGGAAAGCACCGATCACCATCAAGACTAAATCACTACCAGATGTCAGTAGGAATGTTGGTAACTGATCCACTGACCGCTATCATGTTTCACTACTCGCGTACAGAACTGACTGGGCTTGCTAATAAGCAAGCGTTAGTTTGTAACACATTCCCTGGCCCGTCCCAAGAGAACATGAAAGATATATACTTATGCTACACGGAAGCGTTCTGCTTTAAGCAGACTACATGTATAGACCGAAACAGTTCAAAATAATGATACTGGATTCAGACTTCAACATTATTGTTTTCATATTAGGCCTACGAAAAATGACTTACATAACTTATTTTATACTCGTTAAGAGAAATAATACATGCATCGAGGGACATTGCTTTTATTCTAGGCTACATCTCTTATGGAGGCATCTTACACACTCTCTCTCTCTTTCTTCACCCTCCCATCTCTCTCTCCTTCTCTCCCCCTCTATCTTTCTAATATTGACAACACCCCTCATATGATCACTCAACCTCTCCCCATCGCCCTCTGTCTCTCACCTTCTTACACACACTCTCTCTTTTCCCAACTCTCCTCTCTCTCCATCTCTCTCTCTCTTCAATAATGACACCCTCCACTCTCGAATCTCCAAACATTCGGTTAAACGTGATTAACTGGTATCGTACCCCTATGACAGCTAATATTCCATATTCTCTGCATTCTCTGCTTGTTGCATTACGTTAAAGGTTTTAATGCTCTTTTTTTTCAAGCCACATTTCACGTCAACCAACTTTTATCAAGACGTTATTCAAAGCGTCATTGTAGAAATGACATTCGGAAATATTAGGGGAATCTCTGTCATAACATTTTTTTCTATTTGTTTCCCATCAGGCATTTTTTGTTTTAATCACAAGTAATATGATACAGACACACAAAGAGAGACACCTATAGTGACAGCCGCTCTATCATGCTAGGACTGGTGTCAGTATACTGTGACTATATGAGGATGTCAATCAATCAATCAATATGAGGCTTATATCGCGCGTATTCCGTGGGTACAGTTCTAAGCGCAGGGATTTATTTATTTTATTTTTATTTTATGCAATTTATATCGCGCACATATTCAAGGCGCAGGGATTTATTTATGCCGTGTGAGATGGAATTTTTATTACACAATACATCACGCATTCACATCGGCCAGCAGATCGCAGCCATTTCGGCGCATATCCTACTTTTCACGGCCTATTATTCCAAGTCACACGGGTATTTTGGTGGACATTTTTATCTATGCCTATACAATTTTGCCAGGAAAGACTCTTTTGTCAATCGTGGGATCTTTAACGTGCACACCCCAATGTAGTGTACACGAAGGGACCTCGGTTTTTCGTCTCATCCGAAAGACTAGCACTTGAACCAACCACCTAGGTTAGGAAAGGGTGGAGAAAATTGCTAACGCCCTGACCCAGGGTCGAACTCGCAACCTCTCGCTTCCGAGCGCAACTGCGTTACCACTCGGCCACCCAGTCCGATGTAACCCTCTGCGACTTCAATCTCAGTGTGGCAGTACATTAATCTGCTGACCATACACAAGGAATGCGTCCAGCTGTCTCTCTAGCTCTCCAGTAGGTTTCTCAGCGGGTTACCTGCTTGACGACGTGCTAATTGATGGCACGCGAACCGTGTAATGTATAAACACTGCGCGAGTCGAACCGCTCTACGACTAGCTGCTCCTCTCCACGCCCCCCCCCCCCCAACCCCCACCGCCAGCCCCACGCATCCCTCTCTCTCGCCCTGCCTCTCTTCCCCCGTTCCTCTCTCCCCCCCCTCCCTCTCTCCCCCCTCCCTCTCTCTCCCCCTCCTTCTTTCTCCCCCCCCCCCTCTCTCTTTACCCTTAATTGTCAATCCGTTTTTCATTGCTAAATTCATACGAATAAATAAAAGCTTGATGTTTAGCAAGAATCACCTCTGATTTGTTATTTGCATTGTCACTGAAGACTAGACCGTCAGTGAAACTTAACAGTTCGCCACCTGTTTACCTCTTTTTATATTTTAATCCAGACAGCATTATCCACCACCACCCATTATATAAACATTCTATGTTGTGTAGTCCCGATATCAATGTTGCACACCTTTTGATGCAGCTTTTAATAATATAAGAGATTTGATTTATACGTATTCCCTGTTTCACTCAATGAATATAATATATATTCCCTAAAATATCCAGGTAATATACATATTTCCTGGAATTTGGAGGCCATTTTTAGACGTATTCCCTGACTTATATTTAGCATTCAAAAGGAGATACTTTGATGGAGTGAAATCTCTCTCTCTCTCTCTCTCTCTCTCTCTCTCTCTCTCTCTCTCTCTCTCTCTCTCTCTCTCTCTCTTATGCTTACAAATATAACAACAATCGCATAACAATAGAATTTACAACACAATATTACACTGTTTGCACCAATGAAGTGAGAAAAAAAAAAGACTTTTGTATTGGCAAAATCAACAAGCCGTAATAACTCTAGTTGGCGAGATATATTTTGTTTGTTTGTTTGTTTGTTTGCTTAACGCCCAGCCGACCACGAAGGGCCATATCAGGGCGGTGCTGCTTTGACATTTAACGTGCGCCACACACAAGACAGAAGTCGCAGCACAGGCTTCATGTCTCACCCAGTCACATTATTCTGACACCGGACCAACCAGTCCTAGCACTAACCCCATAATGCCAGACGCCAGGCGGAGCAGCCACTAGATTGCCAATTTTAAAGTCTTAGGTATGACCCGGCCGGGGTTCGAACCCACGACCTCCCGCTCACTGGGCGGACGCCTTACCACTAGGCCACCGTGTTGCGGTTTGGCGGGATATAGTGATCCTTACATTCGTTCGAAAAAAAGACCAATAAAGCTACCCTTTCAAACCATGTTCTGAGTTTTTTTGCTTATTTGCTATTGTGTTTGGTTGTAATATGTTATATAGAATTGTGCATGTGAAGTGATATTATATTTTTTAAATATGGAAAAAGTGAAAGCTGATTGAAAATTTATGGACAGATTAATAGATGAAAATGGCTCTCAATAACGACGCAAAAAGGAATTTTACAGGAGCAAGTGAGATTTTACAATAACGTGTTTGATAAAAATGGGAATTTTGTTGAGGAGGATGCTGAAAGTAAAGTTCTTAATTTAAATATTCCTCAGTTAAATGACGAACGAAAATATGGTTTGGAAACTGATTTTACCGTGTTAGAAATCGGCAGGGCGCTGTCTTTATTAAAAAATGGTTCGTCACCAGGTTTAGACGGATTGACTACAAGTTTCATGAAAAAATGTTGGCCTAAAGTAAAAATGATGGTGGTTAATTCCCTTCAAAGTGCATTTAGAGTCGGTGAATTGTCAGATACTCAGAAAAGAGCAGTTATCACGTTGATCCATAAGGATAAAGATTTGCCGAGAGATAGCCTTAAGAATTGGAAACCCTATATCTGTAACCAATACAGATTATAACATGCTGGCAACATGTTTATCGCAGCGCGTATCTGGTGTTATTTCTGACCTCGTGTCAGAAGATCAGACAGGATGTATTAAGGGAAGAAAGGCAAGTAACTTGATTAGATTAATTGATGATGTCATTAATTTCGCTAATGAAAGAAATCAAGCAGGTATATTACTTGCCCTTGACTACGCCCGAGCCTACGATTCCATCTCAAAAGACTATGTGGTCTGGTCCTTTAAAAAATTTGGTTTTGGCGAAAAAAAATTTAAATGGATTAAAGTTTTAAGAGAAGTTAAAAGGGCAATATAGCATTACATATTGGTTTAATGACAAACACCACGAGCTGCATAAATTATATGGGTTGGATTTCGGAAGAAATAAGTGTAGAATTATTAGCAATACAAATCCGAAGTCACCCCAATATTAAAGGATTTGCCTTACCAGATGTAGGTTTTGCAGAACAAACATCGCGTATCTTGAAACTGGCTATGTACGCCGATGACATAACTGTTTTACTTCAAGATAAAAACGACATGGAAACGGTTTTGAAAATTATTGATGATTTTTCCAATATATCTCGCTTAAAATTAAATAAAAGTGAAACGGAAGCAATGTGGTAGGGATCGCGTAAAAACTGTCAAGAGAAATATTGCGATATTAAATGGAATACCCAGGTTAAAATCATGGGAATTAGTCAGTTTTAAAAATGACATCCCGGCCTCTGAAATTATGGAAAATTGGTCCAAAAAGACTTGAAAAAGTTGAACAAATCATTTGCAGATGGTCAAGAAGAAATTTAAGTATAAGCGGCAAATTATGTATTATTAAGTCCTTCTTAGTTTCACAATTTGTTTACGTTATGCAGGCGCTTCTTGCCCCTGTTAAAGTTCTCGATAAGTTGAATACTATTTTGTTCAGGTTTCTCTGGAAAAGGAAGTATTCAAATACAAAAGCCTTTGAAAAAGTTAAACGAAATGTATTGTGTAATGTGGTGGAAGAAGGTGGTATTAACATGATAAACGTCCACGATATGCAGACTTCTTTTTTACTGACATGGGCAGCAAAACTTCAACAACAAAAACATGAACCGTGGACAACGATTCCGTTAAGTCTTTATCAGGTATTGGGAAGAAATTTACTTTGTTTTAAAGCCACAACACTACTAAAACCAAGGTATTGAATGCATTCGATCAAACTTTTAGACAGAAGTTCTCTTAAAATGAATCCATAATAAAGCATTGATTTATGAGAGAGAAGATCGCTTTGGCGATCAATGTTTGTGGAACAATATAAAAGTGGTTTATAAAAATAAATGCTTATATTTAAAAAAAAATGGATAGAAGCGTATTTAGATATGGTGAAAGATATTTGGGTTAACGGAGATATGATTCCTTTTAACCAGCTGTGCACAAAGAAAGGATACAGTCCCTCTAGATTTTTTGAGTACCGCGCAGTGAAGACTGCTGTGCGAGCGCTTGCACTTCGCAAAAACACAGCCAGCCCGCGAGCAGGCGAACACAATAATGACCTTGACACACGGAACCCTGTGATCATTAACCCCTCCGCGAGAAAGATTCACATGCTGATAGTCCAGTCTAAAGCGAGCGAGCCTTGCGCTGCTACATTTTGGTTACATAAATATCAGGTTAAACTAGATCACAGTCATTGGCTGTTAGCAAGCAAATGTACAAAAGAAGAAAGATTGCGATTGTTACAATGAAAAATATTACATAATATTTATCCCACGAATATATTATTAAATAAAATGAAAATTAGAGAAACAAAATTATGTACATTTTGTAAACACATTGATTATGTTGAACACTTTTTTGTCAATGTGAGAAGTTGACGAGCTTTTGGGAAAATGTTGTCCATTATATTTTTAGAAATACAGGATCAAATGTGCACCTCTCAGAACACGATGTCTTGTTTGGTTATCAACCTAGTAATATATGCCAAAATAATAAGGTACTTAATCACATTATTTTGATTGCAAAAATGTGTATTAGTAAATATTAGTATGGTGATAGATACGATTTGAATAGTATCATTATTGGAAAATAAAATGTACATTAGAAGATTGTGAGTAATGTATAAGTCGAGATGAGGTGAAGTGATATATGACGTTTGTGAATATTATGAGGGGGGTGGGAGGGAGCGGATGGACGAGAATAAGAAAAACAAAAAAAGAAAAAAAAGGAGAAAAAAAAAGTAACCATCTATGGCTCCTCAATTGCTTTTTGTATAAACAACCATGCAAACCACACACAAAAAAAAACCAACAAAAAAAGAAACCGGTTTTCTCCAATTTAAAAAACCCAAAAAAAAACAAGTCGCGTAAGGCGAAATTACTACATTTTAGTCAAGCTGTGGAACTCACAGAATGAAACTGAACGCACTGCATTTTTTCACAATGACCGTAGTCCGCCGCTCGCGCAAAACCCAGTGAAACTGACGAGACTGTTTAGCGCGGTGATGGTTTCGCTGTGCTGCATAGCACGCTTTTCTGTACCTCTCTTCGTTTTAACTTTCTGAGCGTGTTTTTAATCCAAACATATCATATCTATATGTTTTTGGAATCAGGAACCGACAAGGAATAAGATGAAATTGTTTTTTAATCGATTTCGGAAATTTGATTTTGATCAGAATTTTTTATATTTTTAATTTTGAGAGCTTGTTTTTAATCCGAATATAACATATTTATATGTTTTTGGAATCAGAAAATAATGAAGAATAAGATGAACGTAAATTTGGATCGTTTTATAAAAAAACAATTATTTACAATTTTCAGATTTGTAATGACCAAAGTCATTAATACATTTTTAAGCCACCAAGCTTAAATACAAAACCGAAGTCCGACCTTTGTCGAAGATTGCTTGGCCAAAATTTCAATCAATTTGATTCAAAAATGAGGGTGTGACATAGTGGGGCTCGTATGTTGCAGACGCACTCATAAATCATTCACATCTTGCAACAAACATCATACTTTGTGGTATTGTTCCTTATAATTATTTAAGGGATTTCAGATACAGAGCCACTTCAGAAATCGGTTTTTTTGTCTTTGATAGGGAATAAAAGGCTGCATTTACAGCAGACGAAATTCGTACCAAAAGCGCTCAGCAGTAAATATTCCCAACTCAGCAAATGTAAAATTCAATGGTTTACCATGCACCAGAAGTTGTCTGCTGATAACACATGCATGACATAAATACTCTTATGGGTATTTTTGTGTTCTGGTATTTAATTTGATCGTTTTTAGAATTTTATATATCCGCAGCATGAAAATTCAAGATGGCGGCCTCCGCAACATTGCGTGTTTTGATTTGAGCGAAAACAACGTTTCTGAAGGTAAGTTTTCAAGAATACGCATCCATTCACCAATGTCACATCAATTTACTGTTTAATTCTCCCCTGGGGTCTGTTATTCATCGGGTGAAGCGCTGAAATGCAGAGTAATCTTGCAATAGCTCATCAGCTGGATTGTGATGCTGATAGATCTAGATCTATCTGTTGATTACAAGTAAGGAAATCATTATCGCCACGCTGGTGATTTTAAACAGATTAAACGAACTTTGAATAAAAGGCGAGGAGAAAGAGATTGTTCATGGTATGATAAATGATTAGTCCTGCCTACGTTAAGGACTTCCATAAGGTGGGGAGGGGTAGAGTCAAAAACTGAGTGAGGGTAGGCCAGATAGTAGGATGACCAGCTGGAGATAAAAACACTCCACTCCCCATGTCTTTACAGTGTTGTGATCAAACTTTCAAAGACGGTAGGTAACAGACAAAAGCATACAGTGTATGCTAATCAAATGAGATAAGTGGTTTTGAAAAATGAAGAGATACCGCTCTTTGAGTTTTACAATTTTGGTTTGTTGCTTGTTTCTCATCCTTTTGCTTATTTTAAGTTGACCGTGCATTGGTGTGAATTTTATTTTTACAGGATATATACAAGAGTTACACCACATGCCGGTTCAGCCTGGGAACAAGCGTTCTGCATTTATTCCGGTGCCACAGAAGGGAGCCGATTTCACTAGTACTACTGTATCAAGGTTTGTTACCTAATACATCTTAACAGTAAGATTTTTTTATTTGTATTAATTGGAACATGTTTGCACATCATTTGTAAGCGACCTCTGTGAATTTGATGGGTTTAACGTACGAACCCTCACTATGGTCAACATTCTGTTAGCGACTGTTTGAAGCGAATAAATGTAGCGGTCAGAAAGATTCCAGAATCAGTTGGGTCACTGGAAACTGTGTTTGTTTGTTTTTTAACCCGAAACAGTAAGAATTATACGAATTCATGAAATACAATTTTCTTTCATTTTGGTCTGTTGTGTGAAGACTTGCTAACCCGGCTTTGACAGACTCTCTGAGATAGTAAACATTATTCAAATACATTCAAATAAAAATGTCACTTTTCATCTTTTGTGTGAAGGGTACCACAGGCTGATTCCCTGCACCATGGATGTAGAGGAGGCCAGACAGTCTGCTTCTCATTCCAGCTGTGTTGCGTTTTTTTCTGCTCGTGAAGTGTATCGCCACATTGCCAAAGCCATTGGCCAAGAGAAGTCACCCTGTCTGCCCATTTTGCATAGCCTTACAGGCTGTGACACTATGTCGTTCTTCAATGGTATTGGGGAATCAGAAGGCTTGGGAAGTATGGCAAGCATTTGAAGACGTCACTCAAACTTTCTTCAGGTTGTCTGCTCCTCTTTGTAAGCTGAGTACCACTGACAGGGCAGCACAAGAGCTTTTTGGTGTACATTTGTAGGACAAAACCAGCAACGTACTGGGTGTAAACAGTGCTAGACGGTACCTCTTCAGTAAAAAGAGCTGCCAAATTGACCATAATCCCCTTACAAGTGAGGTGCTGCTGCAGGACATGAGATTGAGAAGAGCCATCTACCTATTAGACTTCCAAACTCTGTGGGCTGGCAGTTCAAGGCTGGAAAGTGGGAGTCATTCTGGACGAGCTTTCAAGAGGTATCCAGCGTGTGCCGAGAACTCATGAGGTGTGCCGGCAAGAAGAGCTGTACAACAAAACGCTGCAAATGCTGCTAAGAAGGACTGCAGAGCACAGCTCTCTGCAAATGTGCTTGCATGCCTGTGAAAACTGTCAGCATCTAAACTGTGCAAAAATATTATTGCACCCATTTTCATACCCCAACTCAAACTTTTATTCCTGTGTCATTTTATTCAAACTGTCTCTGGCACATTTTTTTTTAACATCATCATTTACGCCGTCAAAATAAGGATACCCTTGACATGACAAAGAGATGTGACAAAAACTTCGGGTACCTTTTAAAAAGCCGACGACAATTCCTGAGGCACAACTGGGTCACTGTTGTATACGAAGAGAAAGTCAACTTGATTATCCATCCAGAACAGGTTGTTTTATTTCGCCATCTTGCATATTTCTAGTGTTGTGCCATTGTACCTACTGATGTATGTGTCGATCTCACGGATGAGATGTTTATGTGTCAAATTTGAGGGATACCCAAGTCAACTAAAATCCATGTATTTTAGCAATGACCAAGTGGGTTGCGTTGAAACTTTCAGGAATGTGTGTCTACGCACGAGGCGTAGTTCAACCGTTTGAGTACACTTTCAAATCTTCACGAAATAATATTTTAAAAACTGCCACAGGTTTGTTGACTTACATCCCACATATTTTTGACTTCGCATGTATATATGACAGATGGTTGTTTCAAGTACTGCCAAAGTTTCTTTTGAGTATAGACACTTGCTGGAATGTGCTAGTTGTGTAAACACATGAGAACAAACAACGTTTTCGAAATACAGCGATTATGAATTTTAGTCGACTTTTGAGTTGATACATTACATTTTTATCAGTTTTATTTTGGGGGTACCCTTATTTGGGCGGCGGTCAAATAACCCATGTAAAGGCCACCTTTTATCTTAAAAGTGTTCCAGTTAGCCAAGTTGAGTGCCCTCAATAGCATACATTGAATATAACAGCACAGGAATGAATGTTTTCGTTTTGGTATGAAAATTGGTGCAATATATTTATTTTTGCACAGTTTAGGTAATCCACAAATTCTTCAACCCTGCCACCCACACCGTCCAATCATTCTCTGCACCAACAATACATGTATTGTTTTGTTTAAAAATGTGTTTGTGTTAGTTTCTATTGCAAGAGAATGTCTTGTAGCATCAAAAATGCCTAAATACCCTTTTATTGGCGGCCATTTTGAAAATTGTAAAAAAACTACTGATTTCTTAATTTTTTCACGGTGGCTCTGTATCAGGTTTTGTTAAGCAAAAGCAAATGTCCATTTACGCCAAATTTGCTGTTAATCACATGAAGTGAAATATGCCTAACATACCCAACCGTTTACACTGGCGGCCATTTTGAAAAATTGTTTAAAAACTACCCATTTTTTTATTTTTCGCGATGGCTCTGTATCAGGTTTTGTTAAGCACATAAAACTCTTCATATTTGCTTAATTTGGTGTTTGTTGCATGATTTGAATGATTTTGCAACATAGGAGCCCCACTAACAGTGCCGCTTCAACTTTTACAAAAAGCCGGATATGACGTCATCAAAGACATTTATCGAAAAAAAAAAATCCGGGGATATCATACCCAGGAACTCTCATGTCAAATTTCATAAAGATCGGTCCAGTAGTTTACTCTGAATCGCTCTACACACGCGCACGCACACCGGCACAGACAAAACTTGACTAAATGTAAAGAGAGAGAGAGAGAGAGAGAGAGAGAGAGAGAGAGAGAGAGAGAGAGAGAGAGAGAGAGAGAGAGAGAGAGAGAGAGAGAGAGATGATGATAATGATGATGATGGAACTTTATTTTTCAAGGATAGAGGTTTAAGGTGACGCCTTTTCTTACAACCGGTCCTTACTTCTAATACAAATGTCTAATAAATGATAAACAAGTAAAGCAACATGACAAATAAGCAAAGTAAACGAACGAACCAGCAAACAATCGACAAGTAAGCACTGACAAGCAAATAAACATAAACAACAAAATGACAAAGTAAGGAACATACAAATCAAAAGCAAAACATGCAACATATTAATTGAGGTTATACATGTAAAGTGATCGACGGTTTAAGTTCCATCCTCACCTATTCACACTTTACTGACACTATACACAACCATCAGTGTGTATAGGAAACAGGTACTTAACGCCTTCGTCCGTACGGGTTACACACTGTGTATAGCCAAACGGTACCTAATGTGGATTTCGTACGTACAGAAGTCACACAGATCCGTCTGCGTATGACCGGTACCTAAGGTGCTCCTCGTCCGTATGTGTGTGTGTGTGTGTGTGTGTGTGTGTGTGTGTGTGTGTGTGTGTGTGTGTGTGTATGTATCTATGCGTGCGTGCTTCGAAGTTGGTTGTTTTCTATGCAGTTAATAATAATAATAATAATAATAATAATAATAATAATAATAATGGACATTTGCTATAGCGCATAATCATGTATATGCTCAATGCGCTTTACAATAACTAGAATTAACATAACTAATAATAAAACCATACACAATGAACAAGACCCACAATCTACATAACATAGCATACTCAGCATACTCCATGCAAGCAAACATCTAGACTTTGTATTTCATCCTCCACTACTCCACATGTGACACATAATGTGATTTCACTAGGTGTATTATTGTAGACCTACCGGTTTCAATGTTCAGGTCTTGAGCTCTTATTCTAAGTTTGCACAATGCAAAAATATATATGGTTCAGTTTTGTAATGTGTTACCAGTCTAATTTAACTTTTGTGAACTATTTATTTGACCTTTCCAGAAATGTATATATATACAATGTTAGAGTTCCAGTCTTTGACATGAGGTATTTGAACCTTTTTACATTAAAAGTAAACTGATTTCTCCACACATGATCTATTTAAATAACTTGTAACACTTATTTTATAACTTATATCCATGGATATGTATCACTTCCTTTAGTGTACATAAGATCATATATTATACTCAGACCTACCCGATAACGCCTTCACCCGCCTCTTCCCCCCCTCTCCGCCTCTGTAAATTAATATCTACACGTTATCTTCTTTTACCCAGCTTCACCAACCCGTACACATCGCTTCGTTGCGGAATCTCAACAAAACTTACTCGATTTAGCCAATCCGCCAATGCCTTCAATCACCTCTCCCCCTCCCCCATCAAACCCCCCTCTCCCCTACCCTTCTGACCCCCCCCCCCCCCCCCCCAATATTCATCCATTTCATTTTTGTCGCCCAGCTTCAACAACCCCTACACCAACAAATCTCAACAAATCTTACTCGTATTTCTCCCATGCGACTACGCCTTTTACTCACCCCCACCAATTCCCCCCACCCCCACCCCCCTCCGCATCACCACCTCCTACAACTCATTTCAAAAATAAACATAATCTGACCCCAAAATAATGACCCGATGTCCCCTATCCTACAACGGCTTCATCCACCTCTCGTCCTCCTGCCCCTTCCCCTTATCCACCCCACTCACTACCCATCTATCCCCTTCATCCTCCATCCCCCTCCCTCTCCCCCCCCCACCCGCCCCCTCTCTGCTACAACCCTCCCCTACGTCACCGTTCCGCAGTCAACGTTCACACGCACATTACCTTGGTCCCGTCCCACTCCGGTCCTGACGAGGCTTTCAGTCTGACTTGTGTGATTTCCGTCCACGTCCCTTGGTCCATCAGAGTCCGCTATGGCATTCAGCACATAGTAGGATCTGGTGGTGGGTGTGTAAGGAAGCACGTGCTTTGTGGGTGTGTGTGGGATGGGGTGGTGGTGTGATTGTGTGGGGGTGGTGGTGGTGTGTGTGTGTGTGTGGGGGGGGTGGTGGTGGTGGTGGTGTATGTGTGTGTTTGTGTGTGTGGGGTGGTGGTGGTGGTGGTGGTGTCTGTTTGTGTGTGTGTGTGTGTGTGTGTGTGTGTGTGTGTGTGTACGTGTGTATGTGCCGGGGCGTGTGTGGCTGTGTGTGTGTGAGTGTGTGTGTGTGTGTGTGTGTGTGTGTGTGCAAGGGTGTGTGTGTGTGTGTGTGAGTTGGTGTGATGGATGTGTATGTGGGTGGGGGATGGGTGGTGTGTGGGGGTGTGTGCGTGCGTGCGTGTGTCTGTGTATGTGTGTGTGTGTGTGTTTGTGTATGTGTGTGTGTGTGTGTGTGTGTGTGTGTGTGTGATTGGTTTGGTATATGTGTATTTGCAACAGGCACAAAGCGTGAGTGTGTCAGTTGGCTGGCTGGCTAGCTGGCTGGCTGACAGATTCAGTGGCTGGCTGGCTGGCTGGTTTGCTAGCTGGCTGTCGGTGTGTGTACATACAACAGAAGGATAGTGGGGTTAAAGAACTGGTCTGAGGGAAGACACCAGAACACTGCTATTTTACATTCAGTTTCTACCCCCCCAAAAAAAACAAACAAAAATGCCGTCATTTTTTCTCTCTCCAGCTTCTTAACGCTTTTGAAAGCAAACGTTCATTAGGCTTTAGTAAGTCGGTGTAGAGCCATGAGACTAAAACAGACTCTGGGAAAACAGCACGCAAGGAGCTCAAAATCTCGGACCAAGTTCACCAGATTTAACGCTAATAAAGGTTCGTCTTGGGATCGGGGATGAGGGTAGGGAATTGTAGGGAGAGGATTGATGGAGGGAGGGTGGGGTTGAGGGGTGGGGGCTGGGGGAGGGGTGGGGGGCGGGCGGGGAGGAGAAGGGAGTTTTGGGTGGGTGGTAGGATTCGGTGATTCCGTGGTCACAATGCTGTCCAAAAAGTGCGAGTTCTATGGTCAGTTATTGCCCGCCAGATTAGTCCAGGACGCACAGTGCTTTCCTTAAAAACACAGTCTGGCTTACCGTCTCTGATATACACAGGCTTTTTTCAATGGGACGATACCATACCTCCTCTTGGACACATACCTAATATCAGTATCCTGACTGACGGGCGCAGTGGCGTGGTGGTAAGACGTCGGCCTCCTAATCGGGAGGTCGTGAGTTCGAATCCCGGTCGCTGCCGCCTGGTGGGTTAAGAGTGGAGATTTTTCAGATCTCCCAGGTCAACTTATGTGCAGACCTGCTAGTGACTTAATCCCCTTCGTGTGTACACGCAAGCTAGCACAAGACCAAGTGCGCACGGAAAAGATCCTGTAATCCATGTCAGACTTCGATGGGTTATAGAAACACGAAAATACCCAGCATGCTTCCCCCGAAATCGGTGTATGCTGCCTGAATAGCGGGGAAAAAACGGTCATACACGTACAAATCCATTCGTGTTAAGAAACATGAGTGAACGTGGGAGTCTAAGCCCATGAACGAAGAAGAAGAAGAAGAAGAAGAAGTATCCTGACAGCTGAGTGTAAAATTTGCGTTGAACTGATTTCGCAGATTGACTCTAGTACCATTTAAAGATGCAGTGCAGGATTCACAGCATTTACACAACTATCACACAGATGACTACACATACCTTACGTGTTGTCAGCCAAGCCAAGCTGTATGTGGTTTGTCAGTGTGCATCTCCCGCCAACATATAATTAACATTTCCCGTGATCACGTTCTGGTGCTGAAGGCTGTGTGCAGTATGCCAAGGAGTTTGCATCTCCCGCCAAAATATAATTAACATTTCCCGTGATCACGTTCTGGTGCTGAAGGCTGTGTGCAGTATGCCAAGGAGTTTGCGTCTCCCGCCAAAATATAATTAACATTTCCCGTGATCACGTTCTGGTGCTGAAGGCTGTGTGCGGTATGCCAAGGAGTTTGCGTCTCCCGCCAAAATATAATTAACATTTCCCGTGATCACGTTCTGGTGCTGAAGGCTGTGTGCAGTATGCCAAGGAGTTTGCATCTCCCGCCAAAATATAATTAACATTTCCCGTGATCACGTTCTGGTGCTGATGGCTGTGTGCGGTATGCCAAGGAGTTTGCATCTCCCGCCAAAATATAATTAACATTTCCCGTGATCACGTTCTGGTGCTGAAGGCTGTGTGCGGTATGCCGAAAATGGACCCACATGTATACCATCTTGTACAACTGTCTTACGTAATCAAACACAATGCCTTGACGTAAAGAACCAAAGGCCTGAGGCATGACTGAAAGCCCTGAGAGCTCTGTGCATCTTAAATGTCAAGGACAGTAACTTTAAGAAATTATGTTATCCAAAATATTCCACTCGGCTCACACATCGCACAGGCCGTTGAATTTTGGTACATGTCCAAATGGAGGGATGGCCTCATCCCGTGTAAAAGCCTGGCCGGCTGTGAAATGGTGAGCCGAATTGTTTACACATGAAGGACTAGCTGTACCTGTTACTGCGATGAAGTGGTGTCTTTGCAAGTCGAGTTTTCTAACACAAAAGAAATCGTATTCAGGTCTATATCCAACAGCAAGAAGGAAGGAAACAACTGAGAGGAGGAGAACGGGGTTGTTGGGGGTAGATCGAGTCGCCTCCAATACGAATAAGAGAAAGAAGAAAGAAAACACGAGGAAGGCAAAGAACAAGAAGAAAGTATTGGCAGGAGGTTTGTTTGTTTGTTTGTTTGCTTAAGGCCCAGCCGATCACGAAGGGCCATATCAGACATATCAGGGCGGTGCTGCTTTGACATATAACGTGCGCCACACACAAGACAGAAGTCGCAGCACAGGCTTCGTGTTTCACCCAGTCACATTATTCTGACACCGGACCAACCAGTCCTAGCACTAACCCCATAATGCCAGACGCCAGGCGGAGCAGCCACTAGATTGCCAATTTTAAAGTCTTCGGTATGAGACGGCCGGGGTTCGAACCCACGACCTCCCGATCACGGGGCGGACGCCTTACCACTAGGCCAACCGTGCCGGTGTATTGGCAGGAGGTGTCCATTATTAAAGAATGCGAAGACTACTTCTTCTTCTCCTCCTTCCTCTCGTTCACTCTTTTTAGACTTCCACTCCTGTGGCACGCACTAATGCTGCCGTCAAAGACTACTTTACCGACTTTGTGTCACGAAAGAAGATCATCCAGGGGAGCTAACTCGCCCTGTACCAATGTGCTATGAATGAGTATCCCGAACTTGAAGTCAGTTCCAAAATCATCGTAGTTTTAGATCGAACATGTTTAGGATATTGGAAACTGAATGATTTGGATTAAACTATGTTAGCGATTTTGGAAGAGTGAATGATAGCTAAGATGTGCAGTTTATTGTAAAAGCCTAAACAAATCCCACTTGAAGGTTAAGCTCGGGAACAGTAACAAACTTTTACCTGTGTCAATGATACTTGCGATGAAAGGACACCGTTGGGACCAGCTTGAAGTGCTCGAGCAGGTAGCCTTTCATGACAGGCTTTATAGTCACGATAATAGACAGAGTGACTGCAGATATTGACCTCTCATCGAAGAGTCCTCGTATGGTAGGCACCTTTGTATCGTGCTGTGCCGTGCTATATTACCAATACTAACAATAACAATTACAACACTTTATTGTCCATTAAAATATTACATAAAAATGGAAAACGTTCTTTGACACACCCTGCCTGCCTGTAAACGATTATAACGAACATTTCATCAGAATTATTAGGACATTAAGTGATAGGACAACAACACATATTTAACATAGGTTCACATATATAATAACAAGCATACCTATCATATTACCAATAACACTGACCAAGAGTGCTGTCATCTTATAATATGATAAAACTTCAGATTTTACGAGAACCTTGTACATGTGGACAACATTATGTACGACTGAGAGCTTTAATAAGCAAAGGAAGCTGACCTGAAAGTGCAGTACCGAATTGATATGAAATCTCAACATCTCTTTGCATGTACACGAACGTAAGCCATACATACATACTGTTTACGTGGGTCGTTAAATCATTTTTGCTGCAGACAGAAATCTGACATTAACTACGACGATACTAACCTTTCTGAAGACAAAAACAGCTGTCAGGAATGAGAAAATCTACACCAACGCTAATTCGCATTTCCTTTTTTTCTGTCGAATGCGTAAATTTGAGATATATATCGGTCCAATGGGTTATGTAACTGCTTTTGGCTCTATCAGTAGTTGCCTTGTCTTCTTCTTCTTTTTTTTTCGTTCAAACCCCGATGTGCACGCGTTTTTATTTGTACGAGTGGGCTTTTACGTATTAGGCTGTTTTTTCTCAGGTGGTTTTTTTTTTTTTTACATTAAGTCAAGTTATGACTAAATGTTTTAACATAGACGGGGAATCAAGACGAGGGTCGTGGTGTATGTATGTATGTATGTATGTATGTTCTAGATGATTACCCGCTTCGCCGGGTACCGGCTTCGCCGGGAAGAAGTAGCGCCGAATACCAGGCTGCGCCTGGGACCCGGCTTTGCCGGGTGTACGCCGGCTTCGCCGGCGCACGAAGGAAAGGAGATAAACGCGCAAAACACTGGAGACCTTCTAAAAATAGTAACGTGCAATGACCTTCTAAAAATAGTAACGTAGTAACGGGAATATGGATTGACGCCACACGGAGGAAGGGAGATAATCGCGGCTGAAAACACTGGAGAAGATAAGGAAGAGTTACTGGTAGTGGATCCAGACCAAAAAAAACCAAAATCGGTTCAGCGCGCACAGCGCTGCGCGCTGAGAGCACGTGTTGAAATATCTCATCGACCAGGTTGTGTCCAGGGTGTACCTGAATATGATCACCAAATTTGAAACAGATCCATCGAGAACCTTGGCCGCGCATAGCGCACAGACACACAGACAGACACACAGACACACAGACACTAGTCGTATATATATATATATAGATGTATGTATGTATGTATGTATGTATGTATGTATGTATGTATGTATGTATGTATGTATGTATGTATGTATGTATGTATGTATGTATGTATGTATGTATGTATGTATGCCGTCGCGATATAACCTTCGTGGTTGAAAACGACGTTAAACAATAAAGAAAAAGAAAGATGCATGTATGCATGTATGTACTAGAGGAATACCCGACTTCGCCGGGTGAATCGCGAGACAGAGTATGCAGCGTGGCGGTTCGCCGGCTTAGAGCACGTGTTGAAAAATTTCATTCACCAGTTTGTGCCCGGGGTCCACCTGAATATGCCCACCAAATTTGATGCAGAATATTTACAATGGGAGGGGTAGTATATATTAGTGGCAATATTTTGAAGATGGGAGGGATTTTGTACACGAATTGCAATACTTAGATGTACTACCTGTGCAGAAAAGCGCTGTGCACGGAAAAGCGCTGCTTTTGTGTGGCGGAAGTGAAAGAAGTGAAGAAGTAGAGCCGAACAAAATAGTGTTTATTTTCGTAATTCGTATCGCGAAACAGAGTATTTATTCACCGCGGTTCACCGCAACGCAAACATACATCATACACACACACACACACACACACACACACACACACACACACACACACACACACCACACCACACCACACCACACCTGTCACACCACACACACACACACACACACACACACACACACACACACACACACACACACACACAGTGAAGCCGTATATATCTATAGATATATAGAGATAGATGACAGTGGATTATTCGCGTGGCTATAAATAGATTCGACCTTTGCACTTTTACAGTGAGGACAACGGGGGCAAGGAAAGCGTTCTGGACAGTGACCTTCTAAAAATAGTAACGGGAATATCTGAAGCTGCTTGTCATACCGTAGCATTCTGATCAGTCATCGCTCAACGGCTATCGCCAGTTATCTCAGAGAATGAGCCGTACTCATTTTGACCTGAGTTCAGGATGATACCGTAGCTGTGATCGGAAGATCAAACTTCAGATTTTGAAGAAGCTCTTTCTCATTCAGTATTGTTGCAAATACAGTACGGGATTGACGCCACACGAAGGAAGGGAGATAAACGCACAAAACACTGGAGAAGATAAGGAAGAGTTACTGGGAATGGATCTACAGAAAAACCAAAATCGGTTCACCGCGCCGCGCTTAGAGCACGTGTTGAAAATTTTCAACGACCAGATTGTGTCCGGGGTCTACCTGAATATGCCCACCAAATTTGAAGCAGATCCATCGAGAACTTTGGCCGTGCATCGCGAAGTGACAGACAGACAGACACACACAAGCCGTATATATAGATATAGATGTATGTATGTCTGTATGTATGTACTAGAATGAATACCCGCTTCGCCGGGTACCCGGCTTCGCCGGAAAGAAGTAGAGCCGAATGATACCCGGCTTCGCCGGGAAGAAGTAGAGGAATACCCGGCTTCGCCGGGATGAAAGCGTTATGGACAGTGATCTTCTAAAAATAGTAACGGGAATATCCGGCTTCGCCGGGATGAAAGCGTTGTGGACAGTGACCTTCTAAAAATAGTAACGGGAATATGGATTGACGCCACACGAAGGAAGGGAGATAAACGCAAAACACTGGATAAGATAAGGAAGAGTTACTGGGAATAGATCTGGGAAGATGAACAGAAAAACCAAAATCGGTTCAGCGCTGCGCGCTGAGAGCACGTGTTGAAAATTCCCATCGACCAGGTTGTGTTCGTGGTTTACCTGAATATGCCCACCAAATTTGAAGCAGATCCATCCAGAACTTTGGCCGTGCATCGCGAACCCACACACACACACACACACACACACACACACACACACACACACACACACACACACAAGCCGTATATATATATAGATGTATGTACTAGATGATTACCCGCTTCGCCGGGTACCGGCTTCGCCGGGAAGAAGTAGAGCCGAATACCCGGCTTGGCCGGGTGAGTGGCGCACCGTACGCCGGCTTCGCCGGGTACCCGGCTTTGCCGGGTGAGTGGCGCACCGTACGCGATTGACGCCACACGAAGGAAGGGAGATAAACGCGCAAAACACTGGAGAAGATAAGGAAGAGTTACTGGGAATGGATGTACAGAAAAATCATAAAAACCAAAATCGGTTCAGCGCTGCGCGCTGAGAGCACGTGTTGAAAATTCTCATCGACCAGGTTGTGTGCGTGATTTACCTGAATATGCCCACCAAATTTGAAGCAGATCCATCGAGAACTTTGGCCGTGCATAGCGAACAGACAGAAAGACAGACAGACAAACAGACACACACAAGCCGTATATAGATATAGATGTGTGTGTGTGTGTGTGTGTGTGTGTTTGTGTGTGTGTGTGTCTGTGAGTGTGAGTGTGTGTGAATGTGTGTGTGTGTGTGTGTAAAGCGATTCCGAAAAAAAACCACTGGACCGATCTTCATGAAACTTCACATGTGAGTTCCTGGGTATGATATCCCCAGCCTTTTTTTCAGTTTTTGGATAGATGCCTTGGATAACGTCATATCCGGCGTTTAGTGAAAGTTAAAGCAGCACTGTCACACCCTCATTTTTCAACATTTTTGGTTAAGTCATCCTCAACGAAGTCCGGACTGGGGGATTGCATTTCAGCTCGTAAGCTTAAAAATTAGTTAATAAGTTTGCTCATTAAAGTTGTCATTAAAATAGAATTTTCAGAAGCCGATTAAACATTGATTGCATAGTTTTCCACATCTTCTCGTGAATTAAAATGTTTATAGATATGTCGTGTTTACTCTTGAAATGAGCTCAGAATGAAAGGAAATAGGTTCAGTCAGTACATGTACTACGCGGTCGCATGCTTCGCGGAGACGAGCGTCCGGACTGGGGGATTGCATTTCAGCTCGTAAGCTTAAAAATTAGTTAATAAGTTTGCTCATTAAAGTTGTCATTAAAATAGAATTTTCAGAAGCCGATTAAACATTGATTGCATAGTTTTCCACATCTTCTCGTGAATTAAAATGTTTATAGATATGTCGTGTTTACTCTTGAAATGAGCTCAGAATGAAAGGAAATAGGTTCAGTCAGTACATGTACTACGCGGTCGCATGCTTCGCGGAGACGAGCGTGGCCCCGGGACAGGTTAGTCGAGACTATCTAAATATATATAGAGTCTCGGTTACGACTGGTTTGTCGTGTTGATCTTTTAGTTTGTTACCGACTGACTAAATGTTTGTATATCGCATCACGCGACTTGTTTGTTTTATTAGGGGGGGGGGTGGCAGACGGGGGGGGAGGGGGTTGGGTTGGAGTCGGGGAGGGGGGAGGGGGGCGGATGAGAGTGCGGAGGGAGGGGGGGGGGGAAAGAAAGAACGAAAGAAAGAGAGAGAAAAAAAAAGCAAAAAAAAAAAAAAAACGAACGAACGAACGAACGTAGATGGAGAGAAAAATGCAAACAGACAAGTAAACTTAAACAGGAGATTCAACGAGACAAAAGTTACATTGAAGTTAAATCAACAGGAAAATTCGTGAACTATAGCCTTTGACAAAACGTACACAAATCACTGCTGCTGGAAACTACAGCGGACTCCTGGCTATAGGCAAGCGCTTAATAAATCAGAATACACGTGATTTCCTTGTTAATATTTGTCTTCCATGTAAGCCTATCCTCTGACATTTAATGAAAGCAATTTTACGCCTCTGGCATCAAGCGAAAGCAAAGTTTAAGTTACGCCTTATATTGTACGTCCCGGACATAAAATGAAAGCAATGTTACGCTTCTGACACCTACCGAAGAATAGTTCAGCGATCTGAGACAGTCTATTGGTGGGCAACGTATCTTCAAGCTTTCTTTCGGTTTAGCCTTGATAAATGTGTCTGCAAGAATGAATAACATCATTTTTCCCACTCTTCTATGAGTTCTGACTTAATGTTTTTATATGTGAACACAAACAATTCTTAACCCAATTCGTCCATGAATGGTAATTCTGTGTTGTATTTTATTCATCGTTCCATTGATAAACTTTCCTTGGTGTGTTCGTGTGGGTGGGTGGGTTTAGTTGGGGGGGGGGGGTGTTTAGCGGTTACATAATTTTTATAAATGTAATCATGTCAAAATACATGGATTTCGTTTCTAGTGAAAGATAGAGATTCAGTTAGAAATGAACGAATTTTGTTTCCTGCTCCTAATGTATGAATGCGAACTGTGTTTTCCTTAACTGAGAACTGCATACGGAAATAGTCGCCTGAATGATTGTTCCAATCATCCTGACATCTCAAACTCTATTTTCATCTAAACATTCTTTCAAAAAATTTGATTCACAAAGGTAAAAGGAATCTCCTTCGCTGCTCCCTTCTGTGGCAAGGAGAGAACTTCTTGCTGTGTGGCCATGATGGCGTTGTGAGCGCCAAAATTAAATATTACATAATTGACTGCGATACGAGCGATTATCGCTGATATATACTGATGACTTGGAATTATCTATATCACTCACTGAGAAATATTGGTAATTCTGCTGTGTTGGGTGTAAATATCGGTGATAGTTATAATCATCGCAGTGGCAATGAGTAAGTTGAACTTTTGGCACACGTTTCCGACGGTATAGTAGCACCACAGGTGAAAATAACTAATGTCTTTTAGTAAAGTTGGTAATTCTAGCTAGCTGGTTGTTTGGTCGCTTAGTTTATAAGCTAGCTAGCTGGCCGATTTGTTTTGTTTCTCTGTTTGTTGGACCCTTTCTTCTTTCTTCTTATTCGTTTTCTGCGTTCATGGACAGAAACTCCCACGTACACTCGTGTGTTTTGTGCACGAGTGTGTTTTTACGTGCATGATCGTTTTTACCCCACCATTTAGACAGCCATACGCCGTGTTTGGGGGATGCATGCTTGGTATTTTCAGGTTTCTATAACCCACCGAACTATGACATGGATTACAGGATCTTTTCCGTGCGCACGTGTTCTTGTGCTTGCGTGTACACACGAAGGGGGGAGGGGGTTGGGGGGGGGGGGGGTAAGGCAATATCAGGTCTGCACATAAATTGACCTGGGAGATCGAAAAAATCTCCACCCTTAACCCACCAAGCGAGGCCGGGATTCGAACCCAAGACCTCCCGCTTGGGAGGCCGACGTCTTCTCCACTAGGCTATTACGCCCGTCGGACCCTTCCTGAAAACAGACAATAAGATTCATTGTTCGCAACACGCAGGGTGAATATAGCTGTCTGATAGAATATAAATCAGGACACACCGCCATTTGCGAGAAGACGGCCAGAATTTAGCAAAATCCGTGTCTTGTTAGCGTCTTATTATCTTCATCACTTACTCTCTTCCTTTGGAAAGACACAAAATTTGGAAGAGAAGACAAGAGGACACTCAGTTTGGATAACCGCAACGTTATCCTGTTAACATGCAACGGACGAACTTAAAACTTAAAACTGTTGGGTCCATTTCTTTTAGAGTTTGGAATCAGATAAGGTGTGTCTGACTGGATATTTTCTCGGATTTATGTCGAAGGGTTTATTGAGCGCAAGTAAAACATCCTTCTGCTGACATATCTAGATCTTTACACTTTTCCACAATATTTCAGATTGCAACTATCCTGACTCCTGACATTTCTTATCGTGAATGTAATAATATTTGTTGAGAAATGGGCGATTATTTGTGTGTGTGTGTTTTTTTGTTTTTGCGTTTATGAGTTAAAGACGAGAACACGTATTTAATTTTTACACAGCTGAGGGGGATTTTTTCTAGGTCTGTCAATATCATGTGATAAGTGGACAAACTTGTTTAAAATTGGAATTTTTTTTTTATACATCACAAAAGTACTGAAGGCTACAGCTCTCAACATCTAAATTTAAAGGAACATAGACTGGCGGTTTTCGAACAACAACAACAACAACAACAACAACAACAACAACAACAACAACAACAACAACAACAACAACAACCAACAGAAAGAGGAAACACTTGAACAACAACTTCACAAACGGCAGAAACACTAAGATTACAAATTATAATTAGATGAACACATAAACTCCAACAACAACATCCCGCAATGTGCACCCATCAAAGACGAAGATAACGACAACAAAATCCCCCCAAAACAACAAAACCTCCAAACCATGCACCATCAATCACGAAAATACTGCCAACAACAGCAGCAACAGCAGCAACATCGTCACAAATATAAACATTAACATAAGGTACCATAAACAACGTACGGGGAAACAAACAACATAAACTCCAACAACTAAATACCTCCGTAACATGCACCTTATAAAAGAAGAAGATAATGCCAACAACAGCAGCAACAGCAGCAACATCTTCACAAACATAAACTTTAACATAAGATAACATAAACAAAACTTACATATAAGCAAACAACATAAACTCCAGCAACAATAACAACCCCGTAACGAGCACCATGAACCACGAAGACTACGATGACAACAGCAATAACAACTTCACAAACAGGAACATAAACACATGGTAATAACACAAACCTATCGACAAATATAGATAAATATATAAACATAGGAAAACATTATGAAATTTAATAACAACACTCTCGCACCATCAACCACGGAGACAACTGCGTGCTCGTGCAACGGGGGAATATAGCCTCATAATATTCAAGATGTCTACAACCTAACAGCGCACAGTCGTAAATCAAAAACCTTATGGGAAACCTCACCACAATACAGCTTAATCTATTATCACCATTGTGCATGGAAATTGCAGACAGTATTTCCGTCCGGAAAGAGGAGTCGCTATAATCAAGCGGTCACTCTATGTTACTTGAGGAATTACGCCCGGATTAGCACTTTCAATTCACTTACATTCTTCGGAGAAATTGAAACAAATTCTCAAACGGCCTTCTCGATATTTAAAAGCACCAAAGGGACTGGCATTGGTGGTCATGCTGACTTGAAATTGAATAATCAAGCTGACATCATATACCTGACACTCCGTTTCTCCGCCTTCTTTGGGTCTTCTTGAAAGGTAAGTTTATGAAACGTGTACGAAACTAGAACCTCGATCTTATGATATTTAGAGTGGACAAACAAAGATAGACAAATCATAAGGAAAGTGTGATAACTTAGCTACGATTGTGTCTTCAAATATGTCACGAATTAAAAGTAACAGATAGAATAAAATAGATTGAAGAAAAAAGTCCCTTTTTTGAAAAAAAAATTCAGCTTGGGAATTATTAACAGCTACGCAAAGGTAAGTATGGAGCAAAAACGTCCTTCAGCATAGACATCTGAGAAAGAGGGGTCTTAAAAATGGGGTTCTGTCAAAATTGTTTCACGAAATATATGGAGTGACACATTTCATTTCAGATGCACACTTGTTCAAATGGAAATGTATTGCCAACCAATCAGACATGATCATGTAAACTTAATTCCCCAAAAAATGACTGCAAAAATTGTAAACAATTCTCCTATGCATAACCTTCATGTTTCTTTACGAGGTTAAATGCCTGGAAGATGACGTAAAACTGTTATTTATCATTCGAACTTGCGCGTCAACAAATAACTTATATATGCCCAAAAAAGAAAGACACACTCATTATACAATAATGTGCGGGGGACGCTTTGTTTAGTTTTCTCAAATATAATTATTTTGTATTTTTTCTCTCGTGTGTGTGTGGGGGGGGGAGGGGGGAGGAGGGGGTGTCTTTGTATGTGTGTGTGTGGGTGTATTGGTGAGGATGGGGGTTGTGGGTCGCTTTGATTTATTTTCTCACATACATTTGTTTAAAGTTTGTTTCTTGTCTGTGTGTGTGTGTGTGTGTGTGCGTGCGTGCGTGCGTGCGTGCGAAGAGTGAGTCCAGTCTACCCGTTTGGAGGTTGCTGAGGTGACCGCTTGTGTCCTTGGGCCTCTGTGCCGTCACACCGGTACTGTCCAGCACACCTCCGTCTTCACCAGAGCCTCGTTAGCCAGCAACCAACCTGTCCGCCAAGGGAGAACCCTACCAGTATACTTCTCACAATGAAAAATCACCCCCACGTTTTATGGACAGTGAAATTTCAGCGATTTTCTTCCGACGGCATAGCTTGGTTTCTGTTTCACCACCATACCACGATGGTCTTTATGGTGGAGAGCACAAGTGAGCGTTTACACGTATGCGAGGTTTTTTTCCCCGCCATATGGGCAGTCATTAGCAGCATTTGAATAAAATAATGCATAACAGTGTGTAATATGTACTGTTAATTCTGTTTATCGATGGAGGATGGGTTCTATTTTGGTGCATAACGGTCAACGGTTTGCGCTCGTATTGAAAATACCCCCCCCCCCTCCCCCTCATCCCGTGTGAAACGCCAGTTGCACAGCATAGATCAGTACAGACATTTACGTGTAATAAGAGCGTCCTTTCAGTAGGGCACATACGAAAATCTGCAGACTCAGGTAGCACATGTTCTCAAAATTCCACACTGGGGACACGCCTGTATGCCACTGTGGCATCGCAGACATGACAGTGGAACACCTCCTCCAACACTGTCCAATCCAACAGAGACTACGAGCAGAAACATGGCCTGCGGAAACATCAGTTGAGGAGAAGATCTTCGGCACCCTGTGGAGTCTTCGCTGTACTGCAAACTTCATCAAAAGTTCCGGAGTCCCTGTCTGAGCGATCGAGAAGAAGAAGATACCTGAAATGCTTCCTGTGCAGGTAAATCTTAATCAGATGAGGCAGAGGGCTATTTTAAGGTCTGAGAAACGAACGGGCGTAAACGCTCTAAATGTATACGATATGTGCACCCTCCACAACGGAATGAGTCGCATGTCACCTTTGCATGATTTTCATATTTTTACATTTTCATGAAGAGTTTTTTAATGCTCTATCCAGTGGTGAAAACCGTTTTAGAAAAGAGCGAAAACTGTTTGAGTTATAAGCCTGTGACTAAGGTGACTCACACACTGTTACCAGACACTCCCCGGACTTATATTACGCCTTGCGCAGAACCGCGCTGTTGTATTTGTGGGTTTACGTACAGAGAGGCGGAGACATAGTGTTGGTTCGGCCATGCTTTAATATCAAGAACCTCAACTCTTGTCCTATTCATACGGAGTGCTGTCCCTTGGACCTTTAGCTAATAGACTCACTCTAATGGAGCTATCTCTAAATGGAACATGATATGCTTGCCTAGCAATATACATGACATCCTCTCTTTTACAAATAAGAAAATACTTCTAGTCATTTTCTTCAACTTGAATGTACATCTAGATTTTGAATCTTTATCTTTTACTAAATTATGTGGGCCTTCATTTATTTTCTTTTAATTAACACTTAGAACAGAAACAAAACTTTTAAACTTACTCCTGTGAAACTTCACTTATAAAAATGTTCTTATTCACACATTGAACTTTCATACTGACAATTTCAGCATTCATACTGACAATGGATTTGTTACACATTCACACTCTGGTTACTATTCTATAATGTTTACCTACATCACCTAAAGATGGACAATGTTTTGCACTCCAATAAACATAATAAAATCTTCAAGACATTATCATTGTGTCTGCATGTTTATATGATGTGAATGTTGTTTTGACCTCTGTTACAAACATCTTGTACACAGTCATCGTTTCAAACATTGCGTGAATGAATCTTCTGTTCATTTAGTGTCTCTGAGCAATTGAAAATAAAATCTTTCTTCAAACATTCTTTATCTCCAGCATACATTCTTATTCATATTCTGAATCTTTCTTAATCAATACTGTAAATCATTATCAATAAAAAATACAACTGAACTATTCATAACTTTCTGAAATTAAAATAGTACCATTACTCTGGTTATCATTCTCTGCTGTCTACTCTAGCATACTTTTATCATCATTACAGTGTTAGCTGTACCTACTCAGTTCATGTGTACTCATCACTATATTTCTTGGGTTGTTTGACAACTCTTCCGGATCTGGTTGTTACTGCACTGTCTTTGTTTTCAACCATGTTCTTGTCATCAGTTTGTACTGGAATCTGTTCAGTTCCTATTTTCTTTTCTTTTTCTTTCTGATTTGAGTCTTTCACATTCTGATCAGTAGTTGGCATGGTAACTGTTCTGTTGGAATCACTGTCTCTGGATGCTACCTTTGTTGGTCTGAGCATTTTGCGGTTTCTTCTGTACTCTACATTCTGTTCATCTCTGACTACATAGGATCTTGGTGTAGAATGAGGAGTAACTACTTCTGCTTTCTTCCATCTGTTACCAAACTGCATCATGACTGGATCTCCTGCTCTGAGTTTTGTCAAATTTCCACTGGCTTTTCTGTCAAAGTACTCTTTCTGCTTCTTCTGACGAGCAATCAAATCTTTGTGATTCTTCTTGTTCTGCTGTTTTCCTGGTTTCAACAGTTCTGCTCTTGTTGGGAGTGTTGTTTTCAGTTTTCTGCCTAGAAACAATTCTGCAGGTGATTTTCCTGTGTCTAATGGTGTGTTTCTGTAGTCTAGGAGTGATCTGTAAGGATCTTTGGATTTTTTCATCAGATTCTTCACTGTTTGGACCATTCTTTCTGCTTGACCGTTACCTTGAGGGTGGTAAGGGCTTGTGGTGGTATGTTTGATTTCATACTCTTTCATGAACTCTGCGAATTCAGCACTTGCAAACTGTGGTCCGTTGTCTGTGATCAACTCATCTACTATTCCAAATCTTGCAAACTGACTTTTCATGTGGCCAACGACTGTTTTGGTGTTGAGACTGTTCAGTGTAATGACTTCTGGCCATTTGGAGTAGTAATCTACTATTATCAAATAGTGTGTCTTGTTCAGCTCGAACAAATCTGCTGCGATCTTTGCCCATGGTCTATCTGGAATGTCCATTGGTATCATTGGTTCTTTGGGGTTAGCTCTGGAGTTTTCTGCGCAAACTCTACATGCTGTGACCATGTCTTCAATCTGTGACGACATACCTATCCAGAATACCAATTCTCTGGCCATGCTCTTGCATTTCACTATGCCTAAATGTGATGAATGAATTCTTTGCAGCTGATCTACTTGAAGCTTCTTGGGAATGACTAATCTGAGCCCTCTGAAAATCAGACCGTCTGTGTATGTAAGCTCATCTCGGAATGACCAATAAGCTCTAACTGATTCTGGAACATCTCTTCTGTTCTCTGGGAAACCCTTCAAGATGACTTTTTTGAGTTCTGTCAGTTCTACGTCATTTGCTGTTTCTCTCTGAAATTCTGCGTATTTCTCATCTGAGATGGGCAAGTGTGACCTTGGGTTGATAGCATTGATTTCTTTCTCTGGAATCAACTGTTCTTTTGTTTCTGGGAGGTACGATCTGCTGAGCGTATCTGCGACGTACATTTCTTTCCCGGGTTTGTACTTCACCTTGAGGTCATACTTCTGTAGCTGCAACATGAATCTTTGCAGACGAACAGGTGCTTTGTGTAGTGGTTTTGTAAAGATGGACTGCAATGGTTTGTGATCAGTCTCTACTTCTACTGTTCTACCATACACGTATGTGTGAAATTTCTCACATCCGTACACTACTGCAAGTGTTTCCTTCTCTATCTGCGCATAGTTCTGTTGTGTCTTTGTCAGTGCCCTTGACCCGTACGCGATCGGCTGACCTTCTTGCATGAGGCAACAACCTAACCCTGTGGATGACGCATCAACTGATAGTGTCAGAGGTTTTGCTGGGTCATAGTACCTCAGTACTGGTGCTTCCGTCACTAGCTTCTTCAGCTTCTTGAAACTCTCTTCCTCTGTCTTTGTCCACTTCCACACTGCATCTTTCTCTGTCAGTTTTCTGAGTGGTTTGCTCACATCTGCCAAGTTGGGTAAGAACTTTCCTAAGTACTGAATGAACCCTAGGAACGTCATCAGTTCTTTCTTGTTTTGAGGACTGCTCATCTTCTGAACTGCTCTGATCTTCTCTGGATCTGCTTTCAGACCTTCACCTGACAGTATGTGCCCTACATACGAGATTTCTGACTTGTGAAACTCGCACTTTGAGTCGTTGAACGTGAGACCGTACGACTTTGCTTTCTCCATGACTTTCTTCAGTCGTTTGTCATGCTCTTTCGTGTTGGATCCCGACACGACAACATCATCCATGACAGCTTCTGCGCCTTCTATGTCTTCTACCATCTGAGACATGACTCTCTGAAATATTTCACTAGCTGAAACTATTCCAAAAGGTAACCTGAGAAATCTATATCTCCCCCATGGTGTGTTGAATGTACACAGCTTGGAACTCTCTTCGTCCAACTTGAGCTGCCAATAACCAGATGTTGCATCTAGTTTAGAGAAAACTTTTGCTCCTGGCATGTTCTGAACAACTTCTTCTATCGTCTTCATTGGATAGTGTTCTCTCTTGATAGCTTTGTTCAGATCTCGTGGATCTATGCAGATTCTTGTTTTCTTTGACGTTTCTACCACTACCATACTGTTCACCCAGTCAGTAGGTTCTTCTTGTCTTGTGATAACGCCTTCCTTTTCCATACGTTTCAGTTCACTTTTAACTTTCTTGTGTAGCGCAACTGGTATCTTTCTGGGTGCGTGTACTACTGGCTGTACATCTGGGTCAACTTTGAGATGAACCTCTCCTGGGAGACAACCTAAACCTTCAAAAGAATCTGGGTATTCTCCTTTAACATCTAGCTGAGGGTGATCTCCTTTAACCTCTTGCGTCATGCTTGACTGCACTGTGTCTACTCTCTGGATCAGTCCTAATCTCTGACAAGCTTCCAGACCAAGTATCGCTGTACTATCCATCTCTGTGACATAGAATTTCACTTCATGCTCTTCTTTCTTGAACTTGCATGTCAGTTTCGTCGAACCTAGTGTCTTGATGGTATGGCCTGAATATGACGTAAGTTTGACCTTTGACTTCTCCAGTTTCTTTCCTTTGAAAGATTTGAACGTTTTCTCAGAAATGACATTGCATTTTGCTCCAGTATCTAACTGAAAATTGACTGTTTTCTCTTCTACTTCCAGTTTCTGAAACCATCCGGAATCCACTGTATTCATTTCTGCAGTGCCGATTGTACCTAACGAGTACGCTTGCACTTCATCCTCTGTGTCGCTACTGTCACTATCGTCTAGTGTGTGTACTTTGTTTCTTCTCTTTGAGCTGTGTGTTTGCTCTGTTCTGGCCCTACACATGCTCGCAAAGTGGTTTGGTTTCATGCATTTTCTGCATTCTTTTCCTATCGCAGGACATTGCGCATCTTGTGTGTGCTTCATGCCACACCTACCGCATTTCTTCTGTGCCGTAGCTCTGTGTTCGCTAGGTGCATGTGTACCTTTGTTCTTGTCGCAGCTGCGTGACGTCTTTTGTGCATTCGTTCTCTCTCTATGCCTAACTGCATGAACGGCTGCTTCAGCTGACAAATTCATTTCTTTCAGCTGTTTCACTGACATTTCATCCACTCTGGCTATCTCAATAGCTTTCTCTAGAGTCAGATCTTTCCCAATATCAATGAGTTTCTCACGCACTTTGTCTGATTTTGTTCCGAACACTATTCTGTCTCTCACTACCTCATCTTCTTTGTCTCCGTACTCGCATTCTTTCACAAGCAATTTCAGTTCTGTTACAAACTGTTCACACGTTTCATCTGGTGCCTGTACCTTGCTGTGAAATTTGTACCTTGCAAAGATTGGGTTTGATTTGGGCTGAACGTAGGCTTTGAAACCATCGTAGTAGTTCTGCAACTTTTTCTGCTGCTCATCACTCAATGTCCAGGTTGAGAAGATTTTCCTACCCTTCTCTCCAACCCATAACATTAGATAGGAACATTTTTCTTCTTCTGACTTGGCTTTCAGTGGTCCCTTGAACATGAAAGACACGTGATCTTTGAAAGAATTCCATTCCCCCACTAGATCTCTTGCTTCCCAATTGAATCTTGGACAGCTACCAGTTCCCTCCATAGTCTAATATTATGCTTGAGTGACTTATCTTTCAGTCCAAACGTTCTTGACAAGCTCCACTTCTGGTCACCATGTTGTATTTGTGGGTTTACGTACAGAGAGGCGGAGACATAGTGTTGGTTCGGCCATGCTTTAATATCAAGAACCTCAACTCTTGTCCTATTCATACGGAGTGCTGTCCCTTGGACCTTTAGCTAATAGACTCACTCTAATGGAGCTATCTCTAAATGGAACATGATATGCTTGCCTAGCAATATACATGACACGCGCGAGGTGACATGCGACTCATTTCGTGGTGGAGGGACACATATGTGCACCAAGAGTAAGTGAGAGGTACGCGGAACTAACCTCCTGGCCAAGGTGCGAGGAGAATGGTTTCGCATTACTCTTACCTACTTTTGTTGCACATGTCGTGTGAATTTAGAGCGCTGGCGTCCTTTTGTTCCTGTGCATGGTAAGAATACTGTACTGAATTAATCTGGGTTTTTATTTCAATGTACGCAGCGAAACAATTCCTACACCGCGCGCACAGTGAGCAGTCAGGAGGTTGACATTTGGTATGAGTCTAAGAAGAAACATATTGATATCCCACGCAAAATCTTGGACAGATTTATTGCGGTGTTTATGACCATTCCCAGAGCACAGGAAAGGAAAGTATTTTAAAGAATTATCGACCTATTTGTTTGCCTCCTACGAGTAGACGTCACTTGAAACTTAGCGCTAACTTTAGACATCCATTTTGCAAGAACGCTTTAGTCTAAATAGGCGTGTTAGATGCAATTGACAGACTCAAACATTTAGAGCAACGGTGATTTGTGCCGTGACTGATGACCTAAATGCGACTGACCTCCGTACCCTCCTCTCGTTTTCCAACCAAACGACATGCTGTCGTGCCATTCTCTCCAGTCTCGTACTTCGAAAGAATAATGGCAACATGCGACAGATTAATCTTGGACCCAATGCTTTATAAAATGTACAGGATGATTCCCACTTTTTAGTGTGTGTGTGTGCGGGGGGGGGGGGGGGGGGGATGTGGGGTGTTCCGGCCAGTGCTAATTTAAGCGTCTGTCTCTTAAAGAGAACGGACACCGATTGACCCAAAATAGATTTCGCTAATATTTCGCCTGTGATATTTTCAGAGTGTGTTGAAACAAGTGTGACAAAAATTAGACAAATCAATCGGACACATTTTCTGATACAGAATTTTGAATAAGATAACATGCCAAGAATAAGATAAACGAGGGTTGGGTAGTTGAATGGGGTATCTGTCCGGTCAATTACAACCACAGGACCTATTATGGAAGTGGTATTAATCCTTTGTTTACGTGTGTCATGATGATGTGTTTCCGTTCGAATTATTGTTACTGTCTTTCCGATATGGCTGGAAATAGCGTTATACAATGACGTTTTCGTAGGCTAAAACTAGATCACAATTAGAAAACACAGTATCTCGATTCACATGAACATAATTATACTCTTAAAAAAAAGGTTAAAGACCACTCTTTCAAACACATGCCAAAAACGAATGACAAGGTTAAACGATTTAATGTTTTTCTTTATTAATTTATTAAACAACCGCGGACTGTTGACAGATAATTTCATTTCAAACACGGCAGCTAAAACAAAGCTTGAGGTTGTTACTCTCGACAACCCCCTGCCTTCAAATACATGTCAGTATTTAAAGATGAAGTCTTGTTAATGTTACTCAATGTTTACCTTGGGCATGGCACTGTTTAAGGCACTGTCCTTTCCGTGAAAACTGTTCTGCTCATTGTCTCAGATATGCACAGGCTTTTACGTGGGATTAGATCATCCCTCTACAAGGACACATAATAAAATCAATATCTTGACTTGCTTGCAGTGCAGATCGGGATGTTTTTAAAATGAATTAATTTCTTGAAAAAGACACCGAATTGTTTGTTTTTTTAAGAAATGAATTTAGCATAAAATTCCAACTATGTTTTGAAGGGAAGGACTGTGCGCTTAAAGCGTTGCCGATATATCAGCAGAAAATAAGTGTTTTGGTTGTATTATTGGTTAGTGGAGCACTTGGCAAAAGTCACATTTACATGGGGTTTGCAGCTCGTTCAAAATACCCTTTATTGCAGTTTTTCTTTGCCAATGGCAGAAAATTGTGTGTTCGATATAGAGGAAATCTTAACAAGCACAATCAAGAGTGGTATATATCCACCAAAATCCCTTTAATTTTGGATTCTGGACCCCTCAATTTCCTGTCTAAAGATTTTAGTGCACTTTCAATGCATCTCTACATTAACAGTAAACTAACAAGCTATAACTGGCCAAGAAAGAACCCAGTCTTCTTCATTCCACCAGTATTATATCCTGCACACACAATCAAGTCAAAGTAAACCTAGCACAGACTTTCAAGCCATTTTACATGGCCCGCAACGATTGCACACAGACTGGCCAGTTTGTTCTTCGCTGGTACTCGACTGTGGAAAAGGGTTCGATCAGCGGCTAATAGGGTTGATGCTAGGACAATGGCGTCTGGCTGTCGACCAGTGGTATGGAGACTAAAGCACTCAGAGGGCAATATTGCCCTACCCTGGGGGTCCTGTAGGCAAGACCACAGAAGATCGGACCTTTCGCTGATGAGGTATACCTCAAGGTGTATTGTCAACGTTGATGCTATTACAGGGATGTCTGTAATGACATGATGCGTGGGTCTTTCTTGGAGCTGGAGTTGAGTTTCGTCATGACATGGCTAAATAGTTCGTGAACTAGTTCAACTCATTTGTTAGTTTGTTTGGTTGTTTGTTTGCATTGTTTGCATTGTTTGATTGGTGGTTTGTTTGTTTGTTTGTTTGTTTGTTTGTTTGTTTGTTTGTTTGTTTGTTTGTTTGCATTGTTGATTGGTGGTTTGTTTGCTCATTTCTTTTTTCTTTGTTTACTTTCTCCTTTTTCCTGTCTTTTCTTCCTTATTGAATGTTTGAATGCAAACATCAATAATCTCACTGCAGATCACTCTGACCAATAAATTAAATCCGAAAAGATGAACGTTGATAAACTTTGCAAGCAGCGAGTCTTTTATACAATGACCGAGATCAATTTGTGGCTTTTAATCTGTAAATACCGGGTGCAAAATGGACAACTTGTTGGACCTGCCGGTCGGTGTTTTAGTGGGGTAATTATCCCCAAAGACGGAAAGAGAGAATGCTTACTCTCCTACAGGCAAAATATTTTTCCTCTTAAAGGCATATGTACTCGATGACTATACACGCTAATTGCTTTACCAACAGCTGGAGACATGCTAAATTAAGTTCCCTGCAAAATATTGTGGTCTAGGACCCCTTCAATGTTGAGATAATGTTAATTTTCATTTTGATCTGGATCGTCCTATTTATAGATTTGGCAACACATGTAACGTTGATACAAGGGAGCTAACACCGCGGCTTTGTTGACATCCTCACTTTTTCAGAGGCTAGAACTAGCTGTAATGCATGTATTATAGTCCGCGCATGGTGACATATCGTCATTATATGGTCTTATGGTGCGTTTGACATCGATTATGGGCAAACTACACTTTGTAAACACGGGAGCGCGTACATATGCCTTTAAGGACATGATATGGGGTTATATGATAATTTGAGTTTTTACGCCCTCACGGCTTTTGATGAGATACACAAGTGTATGCGTGTTTAGGTGGTATCAGCCATCTGCACTTATGGCAGAATGACCGAGGTCTTTTACGTGCCACTGTGGGGACACGGGGGTGGAATATGGCTTCCGTCTCTGGGTCTGCACATAACGTTGACCCGTGTCAGTCCTGGCCCGAATTCGAACCTGCGACCTTCCGATCACAAATCCAATGCTCTACCAACTGAGCTACCGGGCACCCCACCCCAAAGACGTGTGCAATAGTTTGGTTGATGAGACGTTGGCCCCCCATGTGGATGGTTTAGTGTTCGAATCCCGGCCGCGCCTGGTGGATTAAGCTAGGGTCGAGATTTTCACTACGGTAGATATTTTTCGATCTTGTGCTAGTGTCTTATCCTCCTTCGTGTGCTCACGCAAGCAAAAGATCTCGCACGCACGCTAAAAGATCCTGTAATCCATGTCGGTGTTCGGTGGGTCATGGATACACGAAATACCAATCCTGCATCCCCGAAAACGGAGTATGGTTGACTAAATGGCGGGGAAAAACGGTCATATACATAAAATTCCACTCGTGCAAAAACACGAGATAGTTGTAGTCCGTAAACGCAGAAGAAACGAAGACAAAACAGCCGTCCCAAAAAAAGCCGACTTGAAGAAACGCCGACTAAAAAAAATAATTAAATAATGAGCATGGAAGTTACAGCCCTGAAACGCACCAAAAGAAGTTACCCGATCACTGAATGTGTGTGTGTGTGTGTGTGTGTGTGTGTGTGTGTGTGTGTATGTCTGTATGTGTGTGTGTGTGTGTGTGTGTGTGTGTGTGTGTGTGTGTGTGTGTGTGTGGGTGTGTGTGTGAATGTGTGTGTGTGTGTGTGTGTGTGTGTATGTGTGTGTATGTGTGTGTGTGTGTGTGTGTGTTTGTTTGTTTGTGGTTTAGTTTTTTTGTAATGTGAAAGTCATTGATTGTTATTGTACGGATAAACTGGACAGTTGTTGGTGCAATCATTATGATTGTACAGTACTTCATATACTTAATAATCTCTGCTCAGTTTTGTTTTAAATATTGTGAAACATCATCCAAATGTGGAAACATATATTTTACAACCCAAGACTCAATTTTGTAAGAGATTATTCTCTTACATTTTCTCTTTGGAATGTGTTTAACCTAAACTCGAGTTTCAGAATCGATAGTTTCATTCTTTGAGATATTTCAAAAATGAGATACCTCTGCATTAGGAATTACATCTTTTTACTGACTAGCCAGTGTGGTGTGCACGAAGCCGAAACTTGGTCTCACCCGGTGGGATTCCTGCCCAAGTCAATCCGCCCTGTCCCAAAGGTGTGACCTAAATTCAGAAAATAAAGGGAAACAAGCATTTAAAATGGAATAAAAAATACCTCGGCATATACAGTGAAACACTGTTTGAATACCCCCCGCGGGTTAGGGGGAAGAATTTACCCGATGCTCCCCAGCATGTCGTAAGAGGCGACTAACGGATTTTGTTTCTCCTTTTACCCTTGTTAAGTGTTTCTTGTATAGAATATAGTCAATTTTTGTAAAGATTTTAGTCAAGCAGTATGTAAGAAATGTTAAGTCCTTTGTACTGGAAACTTGCATTCTCCCAGTAAGGTAATATATTGTACTACGTTACAAGCCCCTGGAGCAAATTTTTGATTTGTGCTTTTGTGAACAAGAAACAATTGACAAGTGGCTCTATCCCATCTTCCCTTTTTTCCGTCGCGATATAACCCTTCGTTGTTGAAAACGACGTTAAACACCAAATAAAGAAAGAAACTGTTTGAATTGCGAAAGCAGCAGTCGTCTGGGGTACGAGGTGTCAAGGATGAGGAGAAACGGTACTTCATTTGTAAAGCACAAAAGAGGCGTTTCTTCATTTTCAACGGTTGTCTTGCGAGGAAACGTGAAAACTGAGGCTTGAATTCGAACGTCGAGCACCATCAGGATTTCTTAAAACGGGCGTAGTTTTCGTGAAATCTTTGAAAATGAATGGCGAGGTCGCTATGTTTTTGGGACCGCCTCAGTCTGAGAGACGCTAATCCAAGTGAGTATTTAACCCACTTGGGAACCAACCAACCAAAATACCGCCGTGCACACCTCTGGGACGGAGCGGACTTCGGCAGGAATCCCAGCGGGTGAGACCTACTTTCGGCTTCGTGCGCACCACCTGATCACTCTGATGATTGAATGCTGGGTCGATTGGTTGTAGTCTAACCCAGGATAAAATATGCTACATATGTCATGGTCCATCTCTTTTGACTGAAAGTCATTGTCCTAATTTCTCTTAAATCCCCTATTCCTTTGACATATTTTAATGGCAGTTGATCTAGATCTCTGTTCATGTGTGTACGCCTGCACATCAACTTACCCTCTAAGGAATAAATGTGTGTGTGTATGTGTGTGTGTGTGTGTGTGTGTGTGTATGTGTGTGTGTGTGTGTGTATGTGCTTGTGTGTGTGTGTGTATGTGTGTGTGTGTGTGTGTGTGTATGTGCTTGTGTGTGTGTGTGTGTGTGTGTGTGCTTGTGTGTGTATGTGTGTGTGTGTGTATGTGCTTGTGTGTGTCTGTGTGTGTGTGTGTATGTGCTTGTGTGTGTGTGTGTGTGTGTGTGTGTGTGTGTGTGTGTGTATGTGCGTGTGTGTGTGTGTGTGTGTGTGTGTGTGTGTGTGTGTGTGTGTGTGTGTGTGTTAGAGTGATGAGTGCTTTCGTAAGTGAGTGTATGTGTGTTACTGTGTTTATTTTGGCTTTGCTTTCCTCCACTTCCACTCATACCTAACGCAACTCACCTTTCTTTTTCGCATACACACTTCCCGACCTCACTTACCCTTTCTTCCTCCCTCATACCCCCCCCCCCCCCCCCCCCCCCGACCTATCCCGCACCTTGCCGCTAACCCCAACAATCATCCCTAACATTGTGATGGACTATCCGTAGTGGGTTCGTTATTCTGCTGGCACACACTTTAATTGCCTTACGTGCTGTTCAGAAAGACTTGCACTTTGTGTTGTATTCTCAGACTGCAATTATAGCACGCGTACTATACACAGCATAGGAACAGATGAACATGGAACCGTTAGAAATTTAGACAATGCGTATATAAATCAAAAGATCAGGTTTGCTTCCGTGGGCGGGCAACCCCAAAAATTCGTCTCCCTTGCACACTTTAAACAGCTGATTCGTTTGCTAATTTGGGATCTATAATCGCAGTCTGCCCTCCTTTTACGTTACGTAATGTCAAACCACGTGTTGTATGTTTTTATTTTACAGAGATACGTAACAGAACCTGCGTGTGACAAGGCAATCGTAAGAGAGGAAGAAGAACCAATCCTGATGCTAAGAGTACATTTTAAGCCACATTGAAACCCCCGAAAGCGGAGTATGTCTGCCTAAATAACCTGTGGGAAAACGGTCATGCACGAAAAAACCCGGTCGTGCAAAACACGATTGTACGTGGGAGATCCAGCCAATAACAGAGAAGAAGCAGAAGAAGAAGACACATTGAATGGCTCTTGGGAGATAGAGTTAACATACATAGATGTATCCTTTACAAAAGTATAATTCGTTTCTTGTATAAACGAGCAAACCCCAGACGGTCATTCGGTGTGGAAAAAAGACTCCAATCTAATACATATTTGTCAATCTGTGTGTGTGTGTGTGTGTGTGTGTGTGTGTGTGTGTGTGTGTGTGTGTGTGTATGTGTGTGTGTGTGTGTGTATGTATGTGTGTGTGTGTGTGTTTGTATGTTTATGTGTATTTGTGTGTCTCTGTGTGTGTGGTGTGTGTGTGTGTGTGTGGGTGTATGTTTGTGTGTGTGTGTGTGTTTGCTTGTTTGTGTGTGTGTACTTGTGTGTGTATTTGTGTGTGTATGCATTTGTGTGTGTGTGTGTGTGTGTGTGTGTTTGTATGTTTATGTGTATTTGTGTGTATGCGTGTATGTGTGTGTGTGTGTGTGTTTGCTTGTTTGTTTGTGTGTGTGTACTTGTGTGTGTATTTGTGTGTGTATGCATTTGTGTGTGTGTATGTGTGTGTGTGTGTGTGTGTGTGTGTGTGTGTGTGTGTGTGTGTGTGTGTGTGTGTGTGTGTGTGTGTGTGCTGCAGGATAGATACTTGTATTTTCCAGCATAGAATTTTCCTCTTCCTTTTTTCTTTCGTCTGCAGAATGAACGCTGAGCCTATACACACAATTCTTTTGGAATACTGGGGCAAGCAAGTGGAAATCCCTTTGTGATTACAGGACTTGAAATAAATAAAAAAGACGAAAAGCAGATTATCGCAGGCGATATTAATGCCTGGGCTGCAACGATGGCGCTCCATTTGGCTCTCCAGTCATGAAGATAGGATTGGTGACAGATCAACCAATCACACCGCCTCAATTCCCCCCGTCACGCAAGAAGAGGAAGTGACGTCACGCTGATCGACAAGACCAGGATGAATTAGGGAAAACCGTTTCCGGTTCAGGTGTCGCTTCGGGAGATGGGAATCGCCATGAAAAACGTCAAAGGAAACCAATGCATCCTGCGTCGAGGAGAACTTTTTAATTTTGTTACTTTGATTTTTTTTGCGCTAGCGGTTTAGATTGGGGTGGGGTGGGAGTAGGGGTTGGGCAATATTTTAAGGAATAACTAAAGTTCTTGTAACATGGAGAAAAGGAATCAATTGAAACGAGTGGGTGTGCGCTGTGACATTTCTCCCCAGACTGCATGCTGGCCATTGCTTGTGGAATAAACTTCTTTTTTAATGGACAGAGGAATTTAACTACTGACATATTTATGCGGTCGTGTTAAACATTAGAATCTACATTTACATCTTTAGAACGATACGTGTCATGAGTAAGTAGGGCAATCAGAAAGGGAGAGACGAAAAGGCAAACACAGACAACCGGAGATGAGTATACAATACTTTTTGTTTAAAAGAGACAAATTAAGCTGACTTTGATAGCGCCAATGAATCGGACACTAAACAAACAGCAGAGCTCAAAGCTAACCACAACTGTGGAGCGACAATGTCCACTCCAGCCAAAGAATCACGTCTCCTTATTGACGTATCGGAGACTCAAAATGGCCGCTCGGAAAAAGTCGAAGCTGTCCGCCTTCTGGGTTCAGGTTGGATGACCTTGAGTTCAAAAGTCTGAAAGGGTAGAGCAAGAGTCAGGTAAGTTGAAACAGTGCGATTGATTTAGTTTGGCCAACATGCGCAGTTTAAGTGGACCTAACCCCGATTTGTGTTGGTCTGACATTTGAACATCTCAAAATCTCTACAGAATGAGGTGGTCCTCTTTAGGATGACCCCCTATGAAACTGAGATAGCGGGACGCTCAAATGTCTCTGTGGTTTGTGAGATTGAGGACAGTGTCCGTCTGGCTGGCTGGCTGTAAGGAAGGTTGGCTTGCAGCTTGCACACACACACACACACACACACACACACACACACACACACACACACACACACACACACACACACACACACACACACACACACACACACTCTCTCTCTCTCTCTCTCTCTCTCTTTCTCTCCTGATATAATTAAAATGCAAGTCAGTGAAACGTGACATCTTTCAAAGAACTCTACATGATGTTTCTCTTAAGTAAATAAATCTTTGATAATATTTCATCATTGATTGATATTCATAATGCATATTGAAATGTCTTTTTAATTGTTTGACATGTTACTTATGTAAATTGTATTGCAGTTAACTTAACTTCTATTTCTTATTGTTATTAATCGAGTTACCCTCAATGGGCGAGGGCCGGATGAAAAAAAGCATGTTAGCCCTATACATTGCTTATTCTGTTACACTCGAAAAATAAAATGCAATCAATCAATCAATCTCTCTCTCTCTCTCTCTCTCTCTCTCTCTCTCTCTCTCTCTCTCTCTCTCTCTCTCTCTCTCTCTCTCTCTCTCTCTCTCTCTCTCTCTCTCTCTCTCTCTCAGAACACTTGGTTTTTTTGCACGCTGCAAGCATAACGAAACGTTGTCACCGTACATATTACCCCCTTTCCAGGGGGCAAATGGCCTATACGGAAATAAATCAATTGTCTTGTCTTGTCTTGTCTCCCAGAACACACCGCTTTTCGAAAATCCTCATGTGTTTCAAAACAATTTGACATTGGATTGATTTAAAATGGTATGAAGAAACCAGACGAACCCAGAAACAAAAGCCCTCTTGGACATTTAAAACCTCAGTGATTAAAAAGCAGTAATATCACGAAATTTAAAATTTGTTATCTTGGAAGTCTTTCTATGTTTTTCTTCAAGATCTTTTCGGAAAAAGAATCTCAGGGAAGGTGTTATTTTAGATCACAGAAAGCATTGTTTGTATGGATCAGAAAGGCGATTCTTTGCGACAGTCTTTGGGAAATAATCATCTCCAATAACAATGAAGATATAAACTTGGCCAAAAAATTATTGCAACAAATTTCTGCACCCAAATTAAAGCACTAATTCCCGTGTAATTTCATTAAAACGTAATATGCCAGTTAAGGCCGTTTACTTGACGATCAGGATCACTTTTTGGATTAGAGATTTCTTTAACAGCGATCACGTGACCGCCGCTCAAATAAGGGTACCCTCAAAATCGACCAGACAAGAACGAAAGGGCCCAATTAAAAATGGACAAAAAATCACAATAGGCAAAACTTTGCAACCTTTACATACGAGAAGAAAGTCAAATCAATTATCTACCCTGAACAGGTTGATTTGTTTAGCTAGCTTGCCTACTGTGATTTTTTGTCGATTTTTAGTTGGGCCCTTCCGTTTTTGTCTGGTCGATTTTGAGGGTACCCTTATTTGAACGGCGGCCACGTGATCCCTGTTAAAAATATCTTAAACCAAGAAGTGATCCTAATAGTTAAGTGAACCGCCTGAACAGGCATATACAGTTTTAAACTAATGACACGATAATTAATATTTTTATTTGGGTGCGGAATTTGTTGCAATAATTTTTTGGCCAAGTTTAGTATTGAAATATATTTTATTTCAGTGTATATGTAAACCAATCCCATTACCGAGAGTTTTCTTCGTGTATATTAACACGTTTTTCTTCAATGGGGAGATATCATATGCACAAAATATTTATCTTTTAATAAAGCAGCTGTTTTAACGCTTACAGACGTTCGAAAATCACTCCTCTGCTATTCGCAGAAAGTCTTTTTGTTATTGTGTGGAGACTTCATTTCTGTCAACAACATACAAAAAAGTAAGAAAATTAAACAGTTATTTCAGGAGATGAGTGTCACGAACTGAAAACTCTGCCTGAACAATCCTTCTCATTGCGGTCAATGCGCATGCGCAAACATGAGGAGATTACTGAATCAGGTCGTGAACAACCTAACCCTTACCCTAACCCTTACCCTAATCCTAACCCTAATCTTAACACTAACCCTAACCCTAACCCATGGTTCGTTCGGTCAAAGGGTCGCAAGTCCAAGATTGGCGCATGCGCATTGACCGCAATGAGAAGGATTGTTCTGCAGAGGTTTCAGTTCGTGACACCGGCAGGGGTGCTAAATAAACACGATTAAGAGAAAACAGCATCTAAAGTTTTCACAGTGATACCAAATGTTGTATTATCATTTCAGTTTACCATGGCAATTTGACCAATCAGGACTGATTCTAGGTCACCTGCTAACTGTAATAACGGTTAGGCAGGGACCCTTTTTGTTTATCAAGCTAAAATAACAAAAACAAGCTGAAATGTTGAACCAAAAATATTAGGGTGACTTATTCTGAGGAATGACGCTTTTGATTTTTAATAGTGATACACCTTATCATGTCAAAATACCGAGAGAGAAAAATGTGTCGGCGGGGTGGGGATACAGAACGGCAAGGCACGGCCCAGCTTCTCAGAATGCCATATGCTGTGCGCAGCTCGCTTGAAAATTGCATTGTCAAAGTTGTCGAGAATCAAATGAAATTGCTTACTAGGTTTACGTCCAATGTAGTTTTACATCACTTCTTTACTGTCTAATGGTGATTCTTAAGATGTTCCTTTCTCGTACACAAGAAAAGTCGAAGCAATAGAAATGAAAGGCATGTTCAACTGAAGTGAGAGTGGAAACTTTTCACTAGTCTTGTTCATATTCATGAGGTCAGGTGAGTGATTAGCTGAATGAGATCACGTGACGGAGGTCACGGTAGGCCTCTGTTCAATCCCGTTTGCATTCCGCAGTTCTCTTATTCGGAGGATCGCTCCGATAATTATTTGGTGGAAACCAGCCGATAATAAAACCGTTATTTCTTATATGCTGACTGTTAGCAAATGATAACAGACATGTCTCGAAAATGACATCAACATTCGCCCAAAGGCTCATGTTGATATCCATTTTCTTGACATGTCTGTTATCCCATTCTAACAGTCAGAATATAAGAAATAACGGTCATATTAACTCATTATAACTCACTTTCAAAATGATCACTTTTCTTTTGCAAGGTGCCAAAATTACATCATATAATGAGTCTGTGGTGCTCAAAGTAACTAGAAAGGCTGAGAATCACAAACACAGTTTTTGACCCAAATTTTGAGCAACCTCTGACCTTAAGAACAAATTCAATATATCAGACATCAATAACGAAAGTAAATAATTTCATTTAGTCAGAGAATGAAACACGCATGCACTATCGATTCAGGGCGGCCTAAGAAAACAGTTACATACAAATATCGGACATTGCAAAGAAGGTGCACTTACACACACACACACACACACACACACACACACACACACACACACACACACACACACACACACACACGCGCGCGCGCGCGCGCACACCAAATCAATCTAAACTAAAAAGAAAAGCACGCAAAACAGCAGATTTAAAATGCAAACACTACTATACACATGTTCTCTATGAGCTAAATACAACGCATTATATGACAAAGATAACAACTTTAAACAAGGCACAATAAAGCATGCATAATGAGGAGCGCAGCATAATTCCTCTGCGAATGCAATCAATAAAAAAATTTAAAAATGTACTAAATATCAATGCAAACTGCAACATTTATCTAAAACATCAAGACATGAACAGATGTTCTCAAACTTTTTATTGACTTCAAGTGTTTACAGCCACAGTAAGCCTCCCGTAAACCATCACAGATACTGTCAGGCTTTTACACACAGTACAAACACTCTTTCATTTACACACTCATCGCTTTTGAACATCCTAGGTGCCCTCCGTAAAGAGTGAGCAATTTTCAAATAATTTATTTTTGAGTGGTTTATCTTACCCCTGAGCCATCGCGAACCCGTGTGATCCCGTGTGATCCAGCTTCTTTTGTTCACAATGTAGTCGTCAGTTTGTGATTTCAATGGGACTCGCTGTAAGCTCATCTGCAATAGCACGTTATTGTGTACCTCTGAATCTAAACGCAACAAACGGCTGTGATTCACACGAACTAGAGCGATGACAGTTGACTGTTCAGAGGAACGGGCGCTAGGCAGAACCGTTGTCTGCTACGAGAAAGACGGTTTGCGTGACACGTTTCCGGGATTTTCTTTTTTCAAACTTTCAAAACTTCGAATTGTACTGATCTTGTCTTGATAAAAAAAAAATTCTTTTATGATTTAAGAATGTTTGTGTAACAAGCTGTCAATTTATTATCTAGATTTTAAAAGTTAGTTCTAGCACCAAAACGAGGCGCCTGATTTGCTAATCAGAGGGTCCACAAAAATAAATTCTTTGCAAATTGCTCGCTCTTTACGCTTTAGGATGTTCTCAAGCGGTGAGTGTTTTTCGAAAGGGTGTTTGTACTGTGTGTAAAAGCCTGACAGTATCTGTGACCGTATACGGGAGGCTTACTGTGCCTTTAAGAGATAATAATAGTGTGTCCCAAATTGATGCTCCCGAAAAATCTAGACTGGTCTTAAAAAGATCTTATCGTGGAATTGATGTGATCAAGTTGACAGATCCATATCTGTCGGTGGCCTTCTCAAATAATGATGACATATAAAACGGCACTTTTCGGTAATACACTTCATGCGAAACATTTTTTTGTTCAGCTTAAGATGCATGAGGGTTAGCCATGTATCTTTATTAAGCGTACAGGAAAACATACCAAATGTATTTTCAAGAATCTCATTTTTGCATGGAGAACAAACATATAAACGACTTTAAAATTAATAGCGAGAAAAAAAGTGTCCAACATGTCAATTCAATACAAATTAAAACAAGTCGCGTAAGGCGAAATTACTACATTTAGTCAAGCTGTCGAACTCACGGAATAAAATTGAACGCACTGTAGTTTTTCACCAAGACAGTACAGCTTCGTCAATCCCCGCGAGAAGGAAATCGCTCACCTTCCACGTGCAAAACGCAGTGAAATTAACACGCCAGAATAGCGCGGTAGCGTATTGTGCTAAGCAGGAAAGCGCGCTTTTCTGTATTCTTGTTAACTTTCGGAGCTTGTTTTGAATACAACCTATCATATGTATATGTTTTTGGAATCAGGAAATGATAAAGAATAAGATGAAATCATTTTTGGATCGATTTCTTAAATTCTTATCGTAAGACTAATTAATCTATTTTCATTAATTGTGATCACATTTTAAGAGTAAACATGACATATGTATATATTTTTAGATTCAGAATATGATGAAGAATACGATGCAATCAATTTTAAGTCTGTTTGCAAAAATTTGATTTTAATGACAAATTTAATGAGCAAACTCATTAATTAATGTTTAAGCCTCCAAGCTGAAATGCAATACCAAAGTCCGGACTTCGTCGACGATTACTTGACCAAAATGTCAACCCATTTGGTTGAAAAATGAGAGCGTGACAGTGCCGCCTCAACTTTCACGAAAAGCCGGATATGACGTCATCAAAGCTATTTATCAAAAAAATGAAAAAACATCTGAAGATACCATACTCAGGATCTCTCATGTCAAGTTTCATGAAGATCGGCCCAGTAGTTTTCTCTGAATCGCTCCACACACACACACACACACACACACACACACACACACACACACACACACATATACCACGACCCTCGTCTCGATTCCCCCTCTACATTAAAACATTTAGTCAAAACTTGACTAAATGTAAAAACGGTGGTGGTAATATCTGAGAAACAATTTTCCCTTGTTTGAATAAATGAATCCCGCGAAATGTCAAGGTCCATTTATATACAAGGCCGAAAAACACGTTAATGCATTGAATTGCTTGTAAAAGCGTTATTAGATGTGAAGGGTGGGCGACAAATTAGACTTACGTCTGATCTAGTTCTTTGTCTGCAGCATATCTTGACATGCGCTGTAGTATACAACACTGTAAATAAACGTATAAGACTCTGTAATGCAGGGCATTGCTCAAACGTAGCAGCAGGAAAATGTCAGAAAATGTATCTTGAAAACACATGCAGAACATACCGATACTTCAACCAGCAAAAGAACGCATGCATTTATGCCCATGCCAGCACGTACGCAGGCACGCACGAACACAAATACGGACACACGCACGCGCGCACAAACACACACACACACACACACACACACACACACACACACACACACACACACACACACACACACACACACACAGGAAAGGAGACTGTGAGAGAGGAAGGAGAGACCGATCGAAGGGAGGAGGGAGATTGCGTAAGCAGAGTTGACAAATTTGACAACTCGCTGTAATAGACTCTGTTGGTTTAACGGTGCAATCCTGTTCATGTTAGTGGTTGTGTTCACCAACAGAGCTATGTCCAGGCGTTGACACAGAACAAGAACATCGGTAATCTTGAGCTTAAGTGTATTCAATTAATTGACGGATTGAGCTCCAAACTTAAGCATAATTAATTAAGTAGATGTGCAACGCCAAGGCACTGCATACCCCAGCGAAAGAAAAACTTCTCTCTTACTCTCTCTCTTTCTCTCTCTCAAACACACACACACACACACACACACACACACACACACACACACACACACGAACACACACACACACACACACACACACACACACACACACACACACACACACACGCGCGCACACAAACACACCCCTGGGACTGGTCGGTCCGGTGTCAGAATACTGTGACTGGGTGAGACATGAAGCCTGTGCTGCGACTTCTGTCTTGTGTGTGGCGCACGTTATATGTCAAAGCAGCACCGCCCTGATATGGCCCTTCGTGGTCGGCTGGGCGTTAAGCAAACAAACAAACAAATACGCACATAGACAGTCGAACACACACACCTTTACAAACAAACACCATATACACACAAACATACACACAAACTCAGACACACACAAACATACACACAAACACACACACACACACTCTCTCTCTCTCAAACACACACAAACATACACACAAACTCAGACACACACACACCCCAAGTCACACACACACACATACACACACTCACTCACACGCACTCACTCACTCTCTCACAAAAACTTCATACACACAAAACACACACCCATACGCACATATGGACAGACGGACATACACACCTTTACAAACAAACACACATACACGCACACACATACACTTATGCCCACACACACACTCACACACACACGAGTACAGACTCATGCACGCGTGCGCGCACACACACACACACACACCACACACATACGAGTACAGACTCATGCACGCGTGCGCACACACACACACACACCCACACACACACACACAAACAAATACACACACACACACACACACACATACACACACACACACACACACACACAGTAACACTAACACATGTGCACAAAATGAACACAAACACACACACACTGCGCGAGAGAGAAAGACTTCAGGGAGGCATGACGTCATGATGCATTAATTGACGTCAAAGACTTTCGACCGTGACGTATTCTTCTTACGCGAGCTTTATCCATAGACTTGGAAACTACGGAATTTCTACCCGTCCAAAACGGCCTTGGGTGGCGTTTGCTGAAAAAATGGGGGCGACTATTGCACCCACCGTATTTTTGTTAGTATGGTCCCAATTTTTGGTGAACTTCCATCTCCAACTGTAGCACGTAGCCGGGCACAAAGAATCCTTCTTTATCATGTATTATTCGGTATGCACATTTCTCAAGTCGATTACAGTATAGCGTTCACGGGATACCTCCAGCTTCGCTGGGATTAAGTAGATGTGCAACGCCAAGGCACTGCATACCCCAGCGAAAGACAAACATCTCTCTCTCTCTCTCTCTCTCTCTCTCTCTCTCTCTCTCTCTCTCTCTCTCTCTCTCTCTCTCTCTCTCTCTCAAACACACACACACACACGAACACACACACACACACACACACACACACCCAAGTTACACACGTACACACGTACACACATACACACTCACTCACACGCACTCACTCACTCTCTCACACACACTTCACTGTACACACAAAACACACCCCCATACGCACATATAGACAGACGGACATACACACCTTTACAAACAAACACACATACACACACACATACACTTACGCACACGCACAAACACAAACCAACCCACCCACTCTCTCTCTCTCTCGCTCGCTCTCTCTCTTTCTCTCTCTCTTTATCTCTTGTACAAACAGACACACACCCACACAAACACACACACACACACACACACACACACATGTACATACGCACGCATGTACGCACGCACACACCCACAGACACACACACACACATTGACTCACACAAATCTCATACACACAATACACACACACATACGCACATACACGGTTGGCCTAGTGGTAAGGCGTCCGCCCCGTGATCGGGAGGTCGTGGGTTCGAACCCCGGCCGGGTCATACCTAAGACTTTAAAATTGGCAATCTAGTGGCTGCTCCGCCTGGCGTCTGGCATTATGGGGTTAGTGCTAGGACTGGTTGGTCCGGTGTCAGAATAATGTGACTGGGTGAGACATGAAGCCTGTGCTGCGACTTCTGTCTTGTGTGTGGCGCACGTTATATGTCAAAGCAGCACTGCCCTGATATGGCCCTTCGTGGTCGGCTGGGCGTTGAGCAAACAAACAAACAAATACGCACATAGACAGTCGGACACACACACCTTTACAAACAAACACATATACACACAAACTCATGCACACACACATTCACACACACACACACACACACACACACACGCACACTCTCTCTCTCTCTCAAACACACACACACACACACACACACACACACACACACACACCAAGTCATACACACACACACACTCACTCACACGCACTCACTCACTCTCTAACAAAAAACTTCATACACACAAAACACACACCCATACGTACATATGGACAGACGGACATGCACACCTTTACAAACAAACACACATACACGCACACACATACACTTATGCCCACACACACACTTACACACACACACGAGTACAGACTCATGCAAGCGTGCGAACGCACACACACACACACACACACACACAAATACACACACACCACTCACATACGAGTACAGACTCATGCACGCGTGCGCGCACACACACACACACACACACACACACACACACACACACACACACACACACACAGTAACACTAACACATGTGCACAAAATGAACACTAACACACACACTGCGCGAGAGAGAAAAACTACAGGGAGGCATGACGTCATGATGCATTAATTGACGTCAAAGACTTTCGACCGTGACGTATTCTTCTTACGCGAGCTTTATTCATAGACTTGGAAACTACGGAATTTCTACCCGTCCAAAGCGACCTGGGGTGGCGTTTGCTGAAAAAATGGGGGCGCCTATTTTACCCACCGTATTTTTGTTAGTATGGTCCCCATTTTTGGTGAACTTCCATCTCCAACTGTAGCACGTAGCCGGGCACAACGAATCCTTCTTTATCATGTATTATTCGGTGTGCACATTTCTCAAATCGATTACAGTATAGCGTTCACGGGATACCTCCAGCTTCGCTGGGATTAATTTGGTTGTTTGATCGACGAAAATGACGCGAAAACGCTTACGTTTTCAACCAAGAGACATCATTTACACGATAGAGTTACGTCCCCTGTCGGATTGCACGGATAATTCCGTCTTTGACGCATGTAAACGAAATGCAATCGTACACTAAGGTACAGTTCATTCCGTGACTTCAAAGGGATCTAAAATGACATGTTATACTTACAAGTGCAGGTTCTGCAAATTTGGAGGCTTAGATGCCTCTGAATTTTTAACTATGAATTTAACACACTAAAGTTCAAGATTACCAGAACATCCGTCAACTTAAACACATGGACAGAGACAACTTGATTATCTCCAAAGAGAAATTCGTTTGCGTTGCTAATCACATTAAACATGCCAAAAATCAACAGCACTTGCTTCCCTGTGCAACATGGGATTTTGTGTCGTTCTGATCGTAGCTAAAATAATTTCGCAGAAAAAAAAACCCACCAAAATGTTTACTGCAAAGACACCAGTCAGGATGTTGATTTCTGGTATGTGTACAAATGAAAGGATGCTCTCACCAGCATTCTATGGAAACGCTTGTATAGGTCAGCGCCATCAAACATGATTGTATAAGCGGAAAGAACGGTATCCTTCACGGATTTAGAGTTTCTTTTTTTTGTATGTATTCTGATGTTTTTGCCGATTTTTCATTGAGAGACTCGAGTTTTTGTGTTTCGATGTTGAGTTTGTTTTTATTGTTTGTTTATTGTCGGTCATTTGACCAGGCAAACAAAGTTACCTTCAACCCCAAAACCGCGATAAACAGTGGAACTGGGTTTCCAAATATGGAAATTAAAATAAAATTATGCACATAAAAATAATGGGCATCTGAAACTAAAAAATGGCGTAAGCCATATTTATTTGCCGAGTGTAGAATCGACTATTAAACATGGCCCTGTAGTTCCACTAGCGTTCAAGACATTTGAAGCATCAAAGTATTCCAACTTTACACAGAACGAAGTCAGGATGTTTACGTTTGGTATGTCTCCAAGTGATAAAGCCACGTAAAAGCTTTGCAAATCCTAGATAGTGAGCCTAACTTTTTTTTACGGGAAGGATTGCGCCTTTAATATTATGTTCGCCTTTGGAGTTTACAGACACAAAAGCACCGATGAAGCTGTTCCAGATTACATTATCGTTGACGTACACATGTCCCAGACGAGAAAAATGCCATCTCGTTTGCATGGTATTCACATTAAAAGCTCGTGCTGTTATTTTACCGCATCAATATTGCTATCTGATATTCCCTCGAGATAGTATACCACACCCAACAACGAGGTCTTCGATGGTTTAAATGACAAGTTTTTAGCTTGGTGAACGAAGAAAGAAGATGAAAGCCAACGAACCGTGCTCAGCGAGGTATCGTGTCATGAAACCGAAATTCCGCGCAGCTGACCCATTTTGAAAGAGTAAAGAGGTTCATATCAGGACCTGGATCTACACTTCACTTTCGTCGCGATCGTTGTCTTTACATAAGGCCCAAAAAAAAATTGTCTGTTTAGGGTAACATGACCAAAAAAAGTAGGGTCGGTAGGTAGGTAACATTTTTTTTTTTTTTTTTTTTGTGTGTGTGTGTGTGTGTGTAAATGCTATTTGGCTGAACATTCACTTCTTATATTTTGATGAATACATGTTTCAAAACTAACGTATAAATAAAACAGAGAGAAAGGGAGAGAAAGAAACGCCAAATGTCTCTTTTTAGCATTTTTACCTCTTTTTTTAATTTTTTTTTTGAAATCAAAAAAAAGTTTTTGGGTCGGCGCCAAATCGATAGGGTCGGTCGGGTTACCCTAAACAGACAAATTTTTTTTTTGGCCTTATCAACTGTGGAAAGGGTGGGTGCCAAATATTTGTCATGATATTAAAATTGAATAAAGTTTAGTTTAAACCAACTGTGGGGTGTCTTAAGACGTTTGATTTCCTTCAGATACGTTAAAAGTTCCATAATTATTTTACTTGTAGAAACGATTTGGGGAGAAACGTATGTTCCCAATCCTAGAATGTTGACATATTAAGACAAAGCGTCAAAACAAAACTATCACGAAGACAGAAACAAAAGAACACTTGAAAAACAAACACACAAAGACAGAGATTTTGTGATTGATGGTCTTAGACAGGGACAAATACACAGAAAACAGTAGTTGGGAGACAGGCGAAGACACAGATGATCGGATAACATGATTAACAGCTATTGTGTTTTCAGCGTAGCAATGGGGTCCGATATTTAGACGAGACAAGTATAATGCCGACGAGTCGAAGACGAGTCGCATTATACTTGTTCGAGTCTAAATATCGGACCCTATTGCTACGCTGAAAACACAATAGCGATTATATAGCTGTTATGACCTTGATTTGTTGTTCCAAACTTACAAAAGGACAGTTTTTGCGTCGATGCGTTGATCTCAGGTTTTGATAGCAGACAAACTTCTTACGCGCATCATGTTCGCGCAGACATGCACACCGCTACACGCTTTCTGACTTTGTAAGAAAAACTGACTCCAAGTGCATTCGACTTCACAACACAGTTGTTGAAACAGCCTTTTAAGTTGTCAGTGTATGCTGTTGTCGATAGAAACATCGCCGTGGTACAGATGGGTGAACCGGAATCATGCGTCGGCCATTTTTCTCAATATGCTTTTGGATATTGAGTAAAATGGCCGACTTCCGCCGCATTATGCTTTGATGATCGGAAGAGACCATCCAATCACAGCCCCCGAATTCCCCCACGTGTTCATCAGAATAGCTATATAAATGAATCACACAAGAAAACTCCACCGACATTTTCACGAAATATAATTTTACAGGCAAAACACCAAGGAATCTCAGACGAGAGAGAGAGAGAGAGAGAGAGAGAGAGAGAGAGACAGACAGACAGACAGAGAGACAGAGACAGAGACAGACAGAGAGAGACAGAGAGAGACAGACAGAGAGATAGACAGAGACAGACAGAGAGAGAGACAGACAGAGAGAGAGAGACCGACACAGACACATACACATAGACTGACACACACACACACACTCACACACACACACACACACACACAGACAGAAAGAGAGAGAGACAGAGAGAGAGAGAGACAGAGAGAGAGAAACAATGACAATGACAATTCTTTATTTTACGAGGGTAACAGAATAAGCATAGGTATACTTTATTGCATCTGGCCCTCGCCCTAAAGAGGGACTAAATCTACTATAATAACTACTGCTACATAATTAGAGAGAGAGAGAGAGGCAGAGACAGAGACAGAGAGACAGTGAGAGAGAATTACCCAGAAAGTAAAAGGACAATCCCAAAAATATCAGGTCCATTGTGATGCTATCGCAGAGTAGAAGGACGGAACATCACAGCACATCCACGCGTCTTTTGTCACGTTTTGCACGTGCAAACCGCCGTGATTGTGCACAGAGAGAAAGGGGACCGATGTCTATCTTTCTCCCCTCTCTCTCTCTATGATCCTCCGCTTCCTTCGGAATACCATTGTGGCGGGCATTAAGACAGGGGATGAAGCATGGATTTCCTGCAGGATTAAAGGCAATTGTGTGGAACTAATTACATTAACGTGTGGTCGCTGCAAAAAACCGCGATTGCTGTAGTATGTCGATCCGTGCGTTGTTGCTCCTGATGACTGAAGAAATGGCGGAGAAGGTCGAAGAAGATTTGATGATTTGTATTATTTGTGGCTAGTTTGGTGGGGAGGATGGGTGGGTGGGTTTGTTGTAGGTGGGTAGATGTATAGCTGGTTGGTCATTTCTTGGGTAGCTTCCTTCGTTGGTTGCTGAGTTGGTTGGCTAATTGGCGTTGGTTTAGTTTGGCAAGTTATTTGATTCCTGCCAATGTACAGGATAGGAAAAGTCTGTATCTTTGTCTGTGCGACCCTGGCAATGTGTGTGTGTGTGTGTGTGTGTGTGTGTGTGTGAGTGTGTGTGTGTGTGTGTGTGTGAGTGTGTGTATGTATCTGTGTATGTGTATATGTATGTGTGTGTGTATGTGGGTTTGCGTGTGTGTGTGTGTGTGTGTGTATGTATGTATGGGGGTGTGTTAATGTGTGTGTGTGTGTGTGTGTGTGTGTGTGTGTTTGTCTGTCTGTCTGTCTGTCTGTCTGTCTGTGTCTGTCTGTATAAGTCTGTCTCTGTTTGTCATAATGTGTTTGTGTCTCTGTGCCTGTGTCTCTTTGTCAGTGTCTGTAATCTCTATTTCTTTCTCTGTTTTTGTCTTTGTTTGTGTCTGCGTCCGTGGCTCATGTGTCTGAGCCTGCGCGTTTGATTGGTTTGCACCTTCTTTTGCTGATTCTGTCTTCGGAAAAAAACCAGATCCTACAGAAAGACAAGAGATTAAAATCGTGTTGTGTTTCGCACCTGATACAAAAGCTCGTGTTCCCGAAACAAAATAAAATCAACGAACGCAAGCGTTTTGCGACTGGAGGTCTGCAAGTTCAGAGGAATAAAACACAAGTCGCGTAAACCGATATCAAAACATTTAATCAATCTATCGGCCTGAAAATAAATGAACAACACTGGAAACCCAGGATCAGTCAACACCAAGATCAGGAAGGCTTGGCTATAGCCGAAAGCCGAAGACCGAGACGGGTCGCGCTGGTCTCCAAGACGAATGCAAAGATATGCGCACTTGATCTTGTGCTTGCGAGTACATATACGAAGGTGAGGATTAGGCACTAGCAGGTCTGCATATAAGTTGACCTGGGAGATCGGAAGAATCTCCATCCTTATCCCACCAGGCGTGGTGGAGGAGGCCGCCGTCTTGTCCACTTGGCCATTGCGCCCAACACAATCACTTTGAATCTTGTCTCGATTCCAGGTCTGACGGAAAATTTTTAGAAAAATAATGTTGTTGTTTTCCGTGTTAGTGTGTGTGTGTGTGTGTGTGTGTGTGTGTGTGTGTGTGTGTGTGTGTGTGTGTGTGTGTGTGTGTGTGTGTGTGTGTGTGTGTGTGTGTTGTTTTTGCTTTAGAAAATAACAGTGATACAATAAGAAATTGATTATTTTCGTTTTTGTTTTTTGCTTTGTTTTTTTGTTTTGTTTTTGTTTGGTTGGTTGGTTGGTAGGTAGATTTTTTGTTTGTTTGTTTGTTTGTTTGTTTGTTTGTTTGTGTTTTTCATTTAAGTTTTTTGGTTGTTATTTTTTTATTTGTTTCGTTGTTGTTGTTTTGTTTGATACATAGAAAAGCAGACAAGAAGGAAGGCAGGTACACAAAGAGATAATTGCGCTAAACGTTAGCAGACAGGCAAGAAGAACAAAACAAAGATAATAGTAAAACAAGTAGCGTAAGGCGAAATTACTACATTTAGTCAAGCTGTCGAACTCACGGAATAAAACTGAACGCACTGCATTTTAACACCAAGACAATACAGCTTTGTCAGTCCCCGCGACAAGGAAATCGCTCACTTTTCACGTGCAAAACAAAGTGAAATTGACAAGCAAGTTTAGCGCGGTAAGCAGTAAAGCGCTCTTTTCTGTACTCTTTTTATATTTAGTCAAGTTTTGACTAAATATTTTAACATCGAGGGGGAATCGAAACGAGGGTCGTGGTGTATGTGCGTGTGTGTGTGTGTGTGTGTGTCTGTGTGTCTGTGTGTCTGTGTGTGTGTGTGTGTGTGTGTAGAGCGATTCAGACTAAACTACTGGACCGATCTTTATGAAATTTGACATGAGAGTTCCTGGGTATGAAATCCCCGAACGTTTTTTTCATTTTTTTGATAAATGTCTTTGATGACGTCATATCCGGCTTTTCGTGAAAGTTGAGGCGGCACTGTCACGCCCTCATTTTTCAACCAAATTGGTTGAAATTTTGGTCAAGTAATCTTCGACGAAGCCCGGACTTCGGTATTGCATTTCAGCTTGGTGGCTTAAAAATTAATTAATGACTTTGGTCATTAAAAATCGGAAAATTGTAAAAAAAAAAAAAAAAATTTATAAAACGATCCAAATTTACGTTTATCTTATTCTCCATCATTTTCTGATTCCAAAAACATATAAATATGTTATATTCGGATTAAAAACAAGCTCTGAAAATTAAATATATAAAGATTATTATCAAAATTAAATTGTCGAAATCAATTTAAAAACACTTTCATCTTATTCCTTGTCGGTTCCTGATTCCAAAAACATATAGATATGATATGTTTGGATTAAAAACAAGCTCAGAAAGTTAAAACAAAGAGAGGTACAGAAACGCGTGCTATCCTTCTTAGCGCAACTACTACCCCGCTTTTCTTGTCAATTTCACTGCCTTTGCCATGAGCGGTGGACTGACGATGCTACGAGTATACGGTCTTGCTGAAAAATGGCATTGCGTTCAGTTTCATTCTGTGAGTTCGACAGCTACTTGACTAAATATTGTATTTTCGCCTTACGCGACTTGTTAACTTTCTGAGCTTGTTTTTAATACAAACATAACATATCTATATGTTTTTCAAATCAAGAAATGATAAAGAATAAGATGAAATCATGTTTGGACCGATTTCTGACATGTTAATTGTAGTACCTAATTAACCTTTGATCGTTAATTGTGATCACATTTTTAGAGTAAACATGACATATGTATTATGTTTTCAGATTCAGAATTTGATGAAAAATAAGATGCGATCAATTTTGAATCTGTTTGCGAAAATTTGATTTTAATGACAACTTTAATTAGCAAACTCATTAAATAATTTTAAAGCTGAAAGGCAATACCAAAGTCCGGCCTTCATCGAAAATGACTTGACCAAAGTTGGTTGGAAAATGAGAGCGTGACAGTGCCGCCTCAACTTTGATAAAAAGCCGGATATGACGTCATCAAAGACATTTATAAAAAATAAAAATAAAATAAAAACATCTTGGGATATCATACTTAGGAACCCTCATGTAAAGTTTCATGAAGATCGGTCCAGTAGTTTTCTCTGAATCGCTCTACACACACAGACAGACAGACATACACCACGGCTCTCGTCTAGATTCCCAGTCAATGCTAAAACATTTAGTCAGAACTTGACTCAATGTAAAAACCACGAAAACGACAGACAAAGAGGCAGGTGAAACTGTTGCAATAAACTTTACAACGCTCTCTGTCACCAACGGATTTCTTCGAGGATCGTTTTCTCCGATGACAGCCTCGTATTTCGGGGAGTGGATACTCTCTTTTGTTAAAAGTGTCAAGAAAAGTCATATCTGGAAAACTAATTTTTTTAAACTGGTTTCCCGTACTCAGCTAACCTCACCTCACATTTTGGGGACATTGATACTTTCTGGTACAAGGTGGGAAGACAGTAACACGACTAAGTGCACGCCGTGTGTGTGTGTGTGTGTGTGTGTGTAAACTGAGGTTATACACATCGTCTCAGTCAGTCATTAGATAATAAAAATAGTGGTCGAAGTTTGCGGATCATGAAAAATGCGAGCTTCAGTTAAATACTGCAAGCTCGCATTTTTCATGACTTGCGAACTTCGACCTATATTGTTACTATCGGGCGGGGATGTAGCTCAGTCGGTAGCGCGCTGGATTTGTATCCAGTTGGCCGCTGTCAGCGTGAGTTCGTCCCCACGTTCGGCGAGAGATTTATTTCTCAGAGTCAACTTTGTGTGCAGACTCTCCTCGGTGTCCGAACACCCCCGTGTGTACACGCAAGCACAAGACCAAGTGCGCACGAAAAAGATCCTGTAATCCATGTCAGAGTTCGGTGGGTTATAGAAACACGAAAATACCCAGCATGCTTCCTCCAAAAGCGGCGTATGGCTGCCTAAATGGCGGGGTAAAAACGGTCATACACGTAAAATTCCACTCGTGCAAAAAAACACGAGTGTACGTGGGAGTTTCAGCCCACGAACGCAGAAGAAGAAGAAGAAGAAGTTCTGTTGAGTCAATCGCCGAATTTTGAAACTTGTTTTGAAATTGCACAAAAGTCAAACCATTTGATCTATAAAATTGCCATTTTGTGGAAGGGTCGTACATAGGCTGCAGTGTATGTCCAACAAATATAAAGTTATTCGGTCTGCAGATGTAGAAGTTATTTGCATTTTTGAGGGTTGCATTTGTTTTCTAAGGTCACCCTGTACTTGAAGCACCTGTACTACTTTCAGAATAGACTCTTTGGGTGGCTTACTTTGAAAATGACTTAGTAAATACACACTTGAAACATCTCAATCTTTGAAAGCAACATCTGGAAATACGCACATGTCAAACCTTCAGTCTGTCTGCCCCACTTTACTTTAGACGATGGGGCTATCTCACTGTGATTTGGACTTCATGCAATACTTAATTGAAACACGTCCCTCATACATTGTTTCTACTCTTAGAGTAGACTATTTGGGCATCTTACGTTGACAGGGACTTCATGAAACCCGAAACGGTTCGCAAGCCTATACCTGACCACGTATAGTCTTTGCTTTACTTTGACACGACTTTGATTTTTCTTTTCTTTTCTTTTTTCTTTGACTGTCAAGACTCGGTCAAATTAGCGCCGACAATTGCATTAAACACTCACTGAAAACCCATTTTTCTTTTGTCTCAGTCTCCGTTTTAATGTCTCCGGCAGTTGACAAAACGAACAGGGATGATAGATGGACTTATTTTCACCTTTTCACAGCGCATGAATTTTGCGCAGGGGCCAAGCGGTGAGAATGGAATGAGACAGACAAGGGAGCGAAGCCAAACAAGATGGCTGACATACTCATTAAACCAATGGTACACCTAGTTCTTCCCTTGTCGTGGCCACACGAGAATCTCGTGAGACGTGTAATCAACGGCTGTCTTGACTGTTCAACGATTTCCGCTATGACACAACACTGTATTGTCTCAGCTTTAACGTAAGAATATGTATTTTCAGGCCTTCATCTGTCAAATTGAATAATTTTGGGAGCGTTTTTCTTCGGTGAGAGGAGAATTTGTCATTTATTTCCTGTGCGGGGTCCTGATTTTGTTGTGTGTGTTGCCAGTTGATCTGTTTTAAACATCATTTATTATGTTATCTTTGCGTGTCTGGCTCTTTTTCTCTGTCTCAGTCTGTCTCAGTCTATCTCCCCCCCCCCCCTTCTCTCTCTCACAGTCTCCCTCTCTGTCTCGGTCTCTTACATAACTGAGACACACATGCAACTAAAATGTGAAAGTTCTACATAACTATTTAACTAAGAAAGTGAATAGCAGGAAAAACTTGGTTCTTCAGTGTCAGTATCTAAAATCTTCCTCGTAATATTTTCCAACACTGTGTGGTACGCGTAGGTCTTGAAGAAGAAAAAAAACAATTTCTTTGAGGACATCGGAGTTTAGCAAATGTCAGCAAGTTTCACGGCTTTTGGGGGGTAAAAACTAAAGTAGGACTAAGTGAAAGCAAACACGGGATACGCAGAGAATTGTGTTCTGGCAAGGCAAGCTTTACACGTTTTGTTTTTTTCCTAGGACTATTGAATTTTCTAATACCAATTTTTAGGTAATCCTGGCTTGTGGTGTCATTAGGCCAAAAAAAAAATTGTCTGTTTCTGGTAACATGGCTAAAAAAAATAGGGTCGGTAGGTCGGCTTTTATTTTATTTTTATTTTTTCTTTCTTCCCTAAATGTAGACCAATAAAACTAACTTTAACAAGAAGAGCAAACGCTCGATCGAGTCACTTTCGCAGTTCTGAATATTATATGAGGCATCAGATGGACAGGAAGAAATTGCTATTCACAACACAATGCATACCTGAAGCATACCTGTGACCTTGAAAAAGGTCAAAGGTCACCAAAGCAGACGTCAAAGTGTAGAGGTCACTGGGAGTCACGTTCACATAAAATTTGAGCCCGGTCACTTTTATAGTTTCCGAGAAAAGCCCAACGTTAAGTTGTGTGTTGCCGAACAGAAAAGGCTAGTTATCTCCCTTGTTTTTCTGATAACGTTCGTAAAAGGCTACAGATGTAAATACTTTGATGTAAAGAATAATCCTACAAAGTTTCAATCACATCCGATGAACTTTGTCAAAGATATAAAATGTCTAATTTTTCCTTTGACGCTGACCTGTGACCTTGAAAAAGGTCAAAGGTCAACGAAACCATCGTTAAAGTGTAGAGGTCATTGGAGGTCACGACTAAACAAAATATGAGCCCGATCGCTTTGATAGTTTCCGAGAAAAGTCCAACGTTAAGGTGGTGTCTACGGACGGCCGGCCGGCCGGCCGGCCGGACAGACTAACACTGACCGATTACATAGAGTCACTTTTTCTCAAGTGACTCAAAAATCGCGCAAAGAGACTGGATTCACTATACATAGAGACAAGACACTCAACACATTTACAAATCTGTGACAAAGACTTGAAAGAGTATGACATGTTTTTCTTTGTTTACCTGGTCTGATCGTCAGTGACCAGTCAAGGTCGTATTCGTCAGCTTTCACCTGCACCGAATGTTTTTTCAAGTCAAACTCGGGTGTATGGATATCATGAAACACATCCCGGAGCGTGAATGTTTCAGGATACGCACTAATAAGTTTAACTCCCGTTTTTTCGTGCACGCACTTCTCCAGCGTCAACGCCAGAATGTGTCGAACATCACCTTTAGATTCCATATTTCAATGCAGCGTGAATGCTTCGGTGTTTGGTGGTTTTACAGGAAGTACATAGAGTGATGTCCCTTACAACTGTGATGTAGGGTTATGCCCCTTCAATCGTCAGCGGACTTTCGTTTTCACACGTTTTTGTTGTTCATTTTCTCACCGTCCTTATACCACACAAACAAACAAAAAATTTTGAGTTTGGAAAAAAAAAAGTTTAGGGTCGGCGCCGAAATTTAGGGTCGGTCGGGTGACCAGAAACAGACAATTTTATTTTTTTGGCCTTATCACAAAACCGAGAACCGAACTGAGAGCGATTCGAGATATCCGTGAAATATGCCATGGCGCCAGCTCGAACAGAAATATATAATCTTCAAAAATATCACGACGCGACGATTTAATTTGCTGAATGCAAATTTACGAGTGTCACATTATACTTGAAGTCGTTTACAAGACCTTGGAACTTGTTTGCCTTGAGATAGAATTTCATCAACGACAAAATATTGTCACAATTTCTGTGAACTAGGGTCCATATCCGTAACAGTGTTTTATTTCCAAGTAATTCGATTTTCCTTGTCTAAAGCGCTGTATAGTCATAGTTTCTTTCTGGATCCGCCTGAATGTAATGAATTCTGTCTTTTTTCTTGAAAGTAAACATACTCCGCTATGAAATTTAACTTGTGCTTGTGGTCTAACTGACTGACACACACACACACACACACACACACACACACACATATACACAAACACACACACACACACAGTCATCTTAACACACACATACACACACACACACACACACACACACATACACACACACACACACACACACACACACACACATATACACAAACACACACACAGGTTCGGCAGGAACACTAAATGCACAGCTCATGGTTATAAAACCTAAATCAAATACGTATCCCAACAATGAAAGTGAAACAATCTAATACCAATTAAGAACAATTAAAATCTCTTTATGATCATGCACAAAAGCGGGATCCAAACTGACTATTACCAGTAATGTTCACGCCGTCTCTTGGGAGTTCCGTTTGCAAATATGACGATTTAGCGACAGGACCGATTGGGTGACGACCTTTACAAATGAATGTTGCGCCGGCGGGCTGGTATGATTGAACAACCAGTGACGTAAGGGTTTGAGACTGTTGAGGCGTCATTACAATGTAGCGTCACTAATTGACCGAGTTAATGCAAATCCGTCACCTGCTTTCTCTGACTTTGTGTCTCTATTTGTCGCTTTGTGTGTGTGTGTGTGTGTGTTTGTGTGTGTGTGTGTGTGTGTGTGTGTGTGTGTGTGTGTGTGTGTGTGTATGTGTATGTGTGTGTGTGTGTGTGTGTGTATGTCTGTGTGTGCGTGTGTATGTGTGTGTGTGTATGTGTGTGTGTGTGTGTGTGTGTGTGTGTGTGTGCATGTGTGTGTGTGTGTGTGTGTGTGTGTGTGTGTGTGTGTGTGTGTGTGTGTGTTGTGCAGTTTCCGCAAAGACATATTTACAGTAAAGCTATATTTGATAATGTGTGTGTGTTGCAATTATTTGAGAAATGTTCTGATATTTCTTCATTTATTTAGTTAGTTTGATCTCGTTCAGTTCTCTTTTCTGTCTGGGTAATTTCCCTGTCGGTCTCTTGTTCTATAATTATACCCTGGTGTGTGTCAGTCAGTCAGTCAATCAGTCAGTCAGTCAATCAATCATTCCGTAACACAGACAGTCAACACGTTACAACGCTCTACTTTAATAACATACGAGTCTCCGGCCTTCGTTTAAAACAGGACAGACATATCGGACGTATCAAAAAGGGCTGGCATCATTGACATTTCTTTGACTTGAAATCAAAAACCAGCTTCTCCCTCAAGGAAAGACAACTTCAGGGCAGTTGTGACAATTTAGACAAAAACTGATACGATGGCTGAACTCTTATATGAGAATCAGTTAAAAACCAGCTTCTTCAACTAGGAAAGACAATTTCAAGACAGTTAAAAAAAGTTAGACAAATAGAACATGGCTGATCTTAATCATTGATTTGAAATCAAAATCAGGGTTTTCTACTGGGAAAATCAGCTTCTGAACAGTTCAGAAAAATTAGACGAATATCACAATATCTGAACTCATTTTTTGCTTGAAATTGGTCAAGAACCAGCTTTGGTCTTCCACTAGAAAAGACTACTTCAGGACAGTTCAGAAGTGTTAGACGGATACAAAATAGCAGCTGGCCTCATTTCTCTGACTTGAGATCAAGTTCAAGCTTCTTCTAGTAGTAAACACATGTTCATAACAGTTCAGAAATGATAGACGAATTCGAAATGTTTGACCTGACTGCAAATCAGGAACCAATTTCTTCCACTAAAAAAGACAACTTCAGGACAGTTCAGAACATATAGAGTAATAAAATAAAAATGCTTGTCTCCGTTTTTGGCTTTGAAATCAAGAACCAGCTTTTTCACCAAGAAAAACACAAGTTCAGAACAGTACAGAGACATTAGAGGAATTAAAACCAATTGTTTCATTTCTTGACTTGAAATCAAGAACCAGCTTCTTACACTAGAAAAGATAGCTTCCGAACAATTCAGAAACGATAGACGAATTCAAGATGGCTGATCTCATTTTTACATTTAGTCAAGTTTTGACCAAATGTTTTAACATAGAGGGGGGAATCGAGACGAGGGTCGTGGTGTATGTGTATGTGTGTGTGTGTGTGTGTGTGTGTGTGTGTGTCTGTGTGTGTCTGTGTGTGTCTGTGTGTGTCTGTGTGTGTGTGTGTGTGTGTGTGTGTGTGTGTGTGTGTGTGTGTGTGTGTGTGTGTGTCTCTGTGTGTGTGTAGAGCGATTCAGACTAAACTACTGGACCGATCTTTATGAAATTTGACATGAGAGTTTCTGGGTATGATATCCCCGGATGGTTTTTTTTATTTTTTCGATAAATACCTTTGATGACGTCATATCCGGCTTTTTGTAAAAGTTGAGGCGGCACTGTCACACCCTCATTTTTCAATTAAATTGATTGAAATTTTGGCAAAGCAATCTTCGACGAAGGCCGGGGTTTGGTATTGCATTTCAGCTTGGTGGCTTAAAAAAACTAATGAGTGAGTTTGGTCATTAAAAATCGAAAACTTGTAATTAAAATTATTTTTTTATTAAACGATCCAAAAGCAATTTCATCTTATTCTTCGTCATTTTCTGATTCCAAAAACATACACATATGTTATATTTGGATTAAAAACAAGCTCTGAAAATTAAAAATATAAAAATTATGATTAACATTACATTTCCGAAATCGTTTTAAAAACTATTTCATCTTATTCCTTGTCGGTTCCTGATTCCAAAAACATATAGATATGATATGTTTGGATTAAAAACACGCTCAGAAAGTTAAAACGAAGAGAGGTACAGTAAAGCGTGCTATGAAGCACAGCGCAACCGCTACCGCGCCAAACAGGCTCGTCACTTTCACTGCCTTTTGCACTAGCGGCGGACTACGTTCAGTTTCATTCTGTGAGTTCCACAGCTTGACTAAATGTAGTAATTTCGCCTTACGCGACTTGTTTTACCTGAAATCAAGAACCAGCTTCTTCAACTATATACCCTCTGTTCCCCTTTTCCATGATTCTTGGATTTCATGGCCGCACTTCTGACGTTTATGGGTCGGAACGAACTCAGGGGAGCACACTAGTTCCAGCGAATCGTTCTGAAACCAGTTCCTTCTAAAGGCACCAGTGGCACCTCAATATTAAAAGGTAGGGGAAGGGCTCCTAATATGGACCGGCTCCTAATATGGACCACCTTCTGTTCTGACAAACTAACGGCGCTAGAGCGCTCAAAAAAGTTTTATTCGCTGTATTCACCCTCTCTGGATAACTTGCACATGTCAAAATAGTTGCAGAAACAGAAATCTCAAAACCGTTAGGCTTTTTCTCTTTTTTTCACTTTTGGCAGCGTTCACTCTAAATTTGCCGCCTAAAACGGACTCGTTTCTGTCCACAGCCAAAGCTTTTATCACACAAAAATTGCTATATATGACAGCTAAAACCGTATTTGTTACATTTTAGCAGTGTTGACCCCGAGTTTCTACTGCAAAAAAAAGATAATAGCAAAATCTCAAAGTATGTGCGAGTCCCCTAATATGGACCACCTTCAACAAATCGAACAAAATAAAAGCTAAAGGCTATTTTCATTAATTCATTAAGAAGCTTGCTGGGAATAACTTATAACTAGCCCTCAAGATTTAAAAAAAAATGCAACAAAAAGTCTTCTTTTCGTGGAAGTTGATAATTTCACTTATTTTCACTCTGTTTTTGATAAGCTTCTTTAGTTTCCTGGTGTGCTTCAAATAATGCTCTCATCAACCCGAAACAGATAAATCTAGAGCATAATTATTTTAATTAGGCTGACCTGTACACTAAGTTGTATCATGTTATTTTGAAATATAGGGGGCTTTTTACAGTGATTCGTGAATGCCGCTTCACTGGTCCATATTAGGCGCCCAGGTTCCTAATGTGGACCCTTTGTGATTTTTTCTGTATTTAATTTTTGCTGAATGTCTATCAAAGCTATTTCACTCTAATTAGGCCTAACGGTTAACCTAAGAGAGAAGGACTACCAAACACAAAATGAAACTTCTTCGCAAGAAAACAAGCTAGTTATCAGCATGAAACAAAAAGTGGTCCATATTAGGAGCCCTTCCCCTACCCACAAAAAAAGGTGAAAAAAATCAGGTCTTAAAAGGGAGGTAGTCTTAAAATGAAAGTTAACTCACTGACTTTATGATCAGAAAATCTTAAAATACTTGGGTCTTACAGGGGAGAAGCCTTAAACCAAGGGGTCTTAACAAGGGTTTTCCACTGTACTGAAAACGAGAAAGTAATGTGTTTTTCTTTGCAGTAAGCGACCGTCATTATTTTTGCTGTAGGCGGTCTTGAGTTACTACAAACCGGAAATGGGTGGTGACCCCACGTTTTGTGTTTTTCCTTCTAATGACATTTTCGCTTTCGTTACAAGAAGTAGCTGTTAGTCTTAATCGCAACTCTGTCCCAAAAACAGACTTTTGGTGCAATGTAATGTTCTACAGTCTCGGTAAGCCAGACTCTGTTTCACGCTGGTTTTATTAAAGGCACAGTACGCCTCTCGTAAACCATCACAGATACTGTCAGGCTTTTACACACAGTACAAACACCCTTTCATTTACACACTTACCTCTTTTGAACATCCTAGGTGCCCTACGTAAAGAGCGAGCAATTTTCAAAGAATTAATTTTGCTGATTGTCTGATAACAAAATCGGACGGTGCGTTTTGGCGCTAGACCTAACTTTTAAAATCTAAATAATAAATTGACAGCTTGTTACACAAACATTCTTAAATCATAAAAGAATTATTTTTTCATCAAGACAAGATCAATACAATACGAAGTTTTGAAAGTTTGAAAAAAGAAATGCCCGGAAGCAGGGTCACGCAAGGTCGTGGATCTCGTAGCAGACGACGGTAATGCTTATCGCCAGTTCTTCTGAACAGTCAAAAGCCATCGCTAGAGTTTGTGTGAATTGCAGCCGTCTGTTGCGTTTAGATTCAGAGGTACATAATAACGTGCTATTGCAGATAGGCTTACAGCGAGTCGCATTGGAAATCACAAACTGACGACTACATTGTGAAAAAAAAGGAAACTGGATCACACGGGTTCCCGATGGCTCAGGGGTAAGATAAACCACGCATAAATAAATTCTTTGAAAATTGCTCGCTCTTTACGGAGTGCACCTAAGATGTTCTCAAGCGGTGAGCGTTCAAATGGAAGAGTGTTTGTACTGTGTGTAAAAGCCTGACTATATCTGTGATGGTTTACGGGAGGCTTTCTGTGCCTTTAAACAAAAGGTAAGGGAGCAGGTGTGAGTGTGTTTATTTTGGTCAATTTAAGATTGACTCATTGATTTGTGTTTGGTTTGTGCGCGCCGTTGTTTAGTTGGACAAGCTGCAAATGAAAATGAATGACACTTTAGCTTGATCCGTCGTGCGAAAAGGGATAAATCGTCGGCTGGTCGCTGACAGTTCAACCAACGCCAGTGCCTTAAAGAACCCCCCTCTCTGTGTCTCCGCTATTCCCCCCTTCAGGTTATTCAAGTGTTTTATTGGTTGATTAGTTAGTTGGTTGGTTGTCTAACTTGTTTACTAAGGTGCTTGGTATCAAATGAAGGAAAGTTCCACATGCGCTGACTCTATCGCATTCTCAAAACGACTAGGCAAAACAAAACGACCAAAACACTACTGTCTAAAAAGCGCTGGTGTTGTTTGTTTGTATGTTTTTAATTGTTTTTTTAGTGTTCTTGCTTTGCTTGTTTTTGTCTTCTTATTTTTTTTCTGTGTGTTTTGTTTCTTTGTTAGTTAGGTTGTTTTATGGGGGGCGCCGGTAGGGGTTACTGTCATTTGTTGGATTTCCCCCTTTGAGGATTTCTCTGTTCTCACAAGCATATGTCTCCTTCTGACAGAAAATGCTGAATAAATCTGTAGACGCAAAGAGATCTCCTTGGCAGGTTTGGCTAGGGGAAAGTCGAGGACGTGCCCCTTTAAAAGCCGAGGGACGCCTACCTTTTAGTGGACCCACACAGGGGGATTTTTATCCTCCCGACTCCTACTTTGTTGCTGTCCACCTGACAATTAACGGCTCACGAGGGATTTCTCTTTGTTTGTCAGATCGAACTTTGTTTAAAGGTGACAGGGAGAGAGAGAGAGTAGGGGTGAGAGAGTGAGAGAGAGTGAGAGAGAGAAAGCGAGAGAGAGAGAGAGAGAGAGAGAGAGAGAGGGGGGGGGGGAAAGCGAGAGAGAGAGTGAGAGAGAGAGAGAGAGAGAGAGAGAGAAAGAGAGAGACAGCGAGAGAGAGAGAGAGAGAGACAGAGAGCGAGAGAGAGAAAGAGAGTGAGAGAGAGAGACAGAGTGAGAGAGAGACAGAGTGAGAGAGAGAGAGACATAGTGAGAGAGAGAGAGACAGAGAGAGAGAGAGAGAGAGAGAGAGAGAGAGAGAGAGAGAGAGAGAGAGAGAGATAGTACACAAGGGGTGTATGGGTGTATGATTATTATCCACACCAGGACAAAATACCAATGGCTTTTATGCTAAATGGCGGAATAAATTCTTCTTTTTACATTTAGTCAAATTTGGTTTCTTCTTTCTTTTGTCCATCTCTCAGTCTGTCTTGGTGTCTGCATGTGTGTCTGTTTTTCCGTGTGTCTGTGACTGTTTGTGCCTGCGTGTGTCGCTTCGTTGCGTGTGTGTCTGTATCCTGTCTAATCTGTCTTTCTGGGTGTCAGTCTGTTTGTCTGTCTGTTGCTTGGTGTCTGTATGTATGTTTCTGAGTTATTTAGGTGATGGACGCCGAAGCACAGCGAAGAGTGAAAGAGTGTGTTTGTTGCAGTATTTGACTCCTTTTTTTTCAAGTGAGGTATTTAGATCAATTGACCCGATTTGTAACTTCAAAATAATTGTTTCATCCAAGGTCATGTGTCAAACACATTCATTTAATTTGAGGTTTGATGGAAGAAGAAAAAGGCCAGACAATAAACCAAAATGATCCTTTATCGATCTGTCAACTCGCCGCTTGTTAACGAAAGCAGTCAATCATTTGCGCTAACGATCTAAATGTCATGTGACAAGGAGGTTCAAATATAGTGGTTGAATATCGGAGAGTGAGGGAGAGCAAACACATACTCGAGCGCGTTTCGCACGCACGCGCGCACGCACGCACACACGCTCGCACGCGCACACGTACACGCACGCACGCACATACACACACATACACACCCACACACACACATCTGCGCATAAGCAGAGTGAGAGAGACAGATATACAGACAGGCAGACAGACAGACAGACACAGACAGACAGACTTGAGAACAAAACTAGCCAAATCAGTAGCTTTTAAAATAAAATGTACAACTTGTTCTTCTACTTTTGCGTTCATAATATGAAACCGTGCTCCCACGCACACTCGTGTTTTTGCACGATTGGGATTTATACGTGTATGACTGTTTTCCCCTGCCATTTAGGCAGCCATACTCCGGTTTCGTCGGATGCATTTTCATGTTTGTATAACCCTCCGAACTCTGACATGTGTTACGTGATATTTTCCGTGCGTACTTGGTCTTGCGTTTGCATGTATACACAAAGGAGAATAAGGTACTAGGAGGTATGCACGTAAGTTGTCCTGCATGGGAGATCATAAAAATCTCCACCCTTAAAACCGCCATCGTCAGGCCGGGATTCGAACACTGAACCTGCCACATATGAGGCAGAAGTCTTATCCACAAGGCTATTGTGCCGTTTTATACAAAAAAAAGTTTCATTTTTGTTAAAGGATAAGAGAGATGAAACTGGGTAGGGTACGCGTGATAGAGAGGGTGGTATATGCAGCGTTTGTTTTTGTTTTGTTTAATGATAATGATGGAGATGTTGTTGCGTCGTAATGGTCGTTGTTGTGTTTTGAGATGCCCAATTCGGGGGGTGTTTGAGTGAGCGTCAAGAAATGGGCGTGGGAGTTTGGTGAGCTGCTGGTAGCTAGGGATGGATAGAACATTGATGTGAAATGTTCTTCTTGGTTTAAACAATGTTTTATTTCCATTTACTTGTAAATGACATTTACATACATTTATTTATAAATATGAAAACAACAAAAAGCCTATGGCTTTATGGTGGTGTCTCCAAACACATTTTAAATAAAAAAAATAAGTAAGCAATTATGATTTTGAAATTATATGTCGAAAATTCTTTTCATTTCTAATAGTCCTCTTCTTTCTTTCTTTTTTTTATTTTTTATTTTTTTAAACTGGCTCCTCCTTTTTCT